>NC_064303.1:37116086-37327604 GCF_023373825.1 Bactrocera dorsalis | reverse complement strand
AAACTCAACCGGATCATTGATAATAATTATATCACTTATAAACCTAAAGCGACATAATGAGACATTGTTTTAAGAAATATATTATTTTTATATCTTTGATATTGACTGCTATTTTCGGTGAAAAGTTCACCATGGCACTCACATATGCGTTATCTGGGGCTTGAAAATTATAATCCGATTTCAATTAAAACGAGCCTTAATATTAATATTACTGTGTCTTACAAAACTATATTACATTTAGGTATGATTTTTCTTCCCAGCCCATCTTCCAATTCGTGACCTCTTTTCAATTGTTCACGTCGCGACGCCTGCCGGCAATACTTTACACAAATTTTCAATGTCATAATACAAATCAGCTAACGTAGGAGTGCATAGCAAAACTTTGTGTGTAGGCGCCAACATGCCTCACAGTATACATCGAAATACTTTCTTTGCTCTTTCACCAAAAAACATTTTCGCCATCTCATGCAGCCTTTTCAGCTGTCAAAGTCCAGCTAAGCAAAGCACACACCAATAAAGCCGTGACAATACGTGGCTGTTAGAAATTGTAAAGAGTTACCACAAAATGTACGCTAACCAATACAAAATTTGTGGCAAGCAGCTAGAACACGCCACCAAAATTGAATGCTGCCAATATGTTTCTTTTTTGAAGGAAAAAAGAAAGACTTAAGATGCCACCAAAAAGTGTGTCAAAACATTATAAAATATTACGTATTTTGAAATTGGTTTTATCGGATTACAACGTTTCTCGTTTGTTTGCGTTTTGTGCTGTCACTAAAAAGATATTAAAAATCGTTATTAAAATTCGAAAATTCAAATTTCTCTTCACAATTAAATGTCACATACTCGCATATAAAATATAGTTATGTATGTATATAAATGCTTATAAATTTATTATGGAAATTTTTTTTTATTTTTTTTTTTGCTTAAAGGCAGTTAACTTTTCATTAACAAATAATGCATAACAACAACAATAATAAAATATGACAATTCCTGATTGCCTTTTCTTTCTCTTGGTCTGCTTTCCCCGGCGTCGAATGCTCTCAGAGCTGGAATGTATACATCCATTCGGAGAACAAGACGCTAATGCGCATTGCGCAAAGACCACAAATCTTCCGCAGAACCTTTCTGTTGCTCCTATTTGCAAGAGCTATACTGCGTTGGGTCTCTATGCTGTCGTTCTTGTTGGTGTTAAAGCTGGTTTCAATATCGACGAAATTCCTCTACAAAGTCAAAATGCATTGGAAATTAGGCACACGATCACCTCTGAGGGGGACACAAAAGTATGCTCCGGTTTTGAAAACTTATGTTCGTCACCACATTATTTTGTAGATGTTTCGATAATTAACTCTGTCAGCCAACTTGTCTGCAAATGCGTCTCAGTTCCCTCTTCATATCTCGGTATCTATCCCATCTCGAACGTATTTTGGTCGATTGTAAAGTTGTGAGGAAGGCAGTCTGCTTTCTCTCCACTGCTACACGACCTGAGATTTAGTCCCACAGTTCCCTTATACCGAGTTGCTGACGAGTGCTCTCAGAGGGCAGGGAGCACTCGAGAAGAAAACCGTTCAGCTGTCTGTTGTGATTGCAGCTTCTCGATGTCAAACCTCCTTGTGTTTGTTGACGTGCGTTTTTTGTTGCACAAAGGCGGGTGCGTATCTCGGCTGCAACAAGATAATGAGTCGATGTTGGGGCCTTGGAGCGTAGGCACAGCTAAAACACTGGAGGCTTGTATTCCGTTTATCACAACAGGGACGATATGGTTGCTGGCTTTTCGAACCGGAGACACTCAGGTAGCTTGATGAGATTTTCTACGCTGGAATCTAGTACTACAGATAACCATATTTCGGGCCCCGGCAAAGTAGATCAGCCTCAACCCATTTTGGGATGTTTCCTCGTGGTGGCTGAATTTACCGACCGTAGTGCCAAAGATACCTTCTTTGCCCACCTTGGCGTTAAAGTCGCCAAGCGCGATTTTGACATTGTGGCGGGAGCATCTTTCATAAGTGCGCTCCAAGCACTCATAAAAGGCACATCGTCCATCTCTTCCGTCGGGGCATAGGCGCAAATCTGCGATATGTTGAAGAATCTCGCTTTGATGCGGATTGTGGCTAGACGTTCATTCACCGGAGTGAATGATAGTACTCGGTGACGGAGTCTCTCTCTCACAACGACCTACTCGTCTCTGTCCTTGTCCCGTCCATCGCATTTCTTGGAAGGCGGTGATGTCAGCCTTTATTTTCACGAGGACATCAACCAGCTGGGCGGCGGCACCTTCCCAATTAAGGGACTGGACCTTATTTCATTTTCCATGGTCGTCATCAGAAGGGGGGACTCTCATCCGAGACTGGTTGTTACTTTTCACTGGAGGTGTTTTTTTACGTGGCGAATCCCAAACCCAGCGCACAACCCTATGTAGGGTTTCTCACTTTAGCTCGCCTTCAAACGGATGTTCTTAGGCTACCCAGAGGATACTTGGTCAAAGACCGGAAGTCGTGAGCTGCTTGAGTCATATGTAAAAGAATCGTTTCTGGCCACTCCCAAGTGAATGGCGATTAGAGAACTTTCCTCACTTTCGTGAACTTCTACAGAATAATGAATGGATAAGGTTCATCCTAAGATATGCTGTACGGTACGCATCGAAGATACTATTGCTACTGTGGAGCAGATTATCAAGGAAGATTCGAATGAGCTCATCTGTGATAGCGGGAAGCAATTAAACCTATGCTCATGCATTTTGTGAAAGATTTTGCAGAAGAATGTTGACAATAGCCGTATTTTATTTGACCAACACAAGCTAATAGCTAAATCATGGACGCATAAAACGCACTTAGCTTATTTCATATATTCGATTAATAATGAATTGTGTTGGCAATACGGACAAGGAAAATCAGCTGATATATAATTTAGCTTGAAATTTCAAATTTGTAAAAGGAATATTTATAAACTATACAAATATATTTGTTTATTTGAGGTCTAGATTACAAAAACTGCAAACAAGTGTTTATATTTGTCTTAATTTTAACTCAATACTCATCCAAAAAATCTGTAACTTTGATTTGTTTGCATTTTCTTCTGTCAAAATGAGGGTTCTCGCTATCGCCAACAACTTTTTTTTGGAAAAAACCTAGCTATTGTGAATGAAAAAAGGCGATAAACTGACAATTCCTCTAGTTCAATATGCCAGCTATGAAAGCTTATGACAAGCCAGCATAATTATGTTGGCTAAGTCTTCCATACAAAATAAGCTAAGACCAAAACTGGTCTTAACAATTTCTCATAGCATTAAAAAAATGATAAAGAGAGCATTAGTATATATTGACAGATTAAATTCACTTAGCTAAAATATACTACTTTGCATTTTCCAAAAATAATTTACCAGAATTGACTATTCTGAAATTCCACATAAGAAAGTATACAGATTAAAAATTAGCGCATATAAATAAATTCTTCAACACCAAAGCCGGTAGTTGCATTTGCTTGAGGACGGCCTCCATTAGTGCGTCTAACTTGCTCAGAAACGGAAATAATTTACAGCCGAAATACACGCACGCAAACCAGAGTGTGGCAATTCAAACCAATAGAATAGGCAACAAAAACACAAATGTACAACATACTAACAAACTGTACAAAGATTAGGTATTGTTGCATAGCATATGAGTAAAATGTGTAGATCACGCCCACTTTACACGCACATATGTATGTTAGCGAACACTTTTAGCTCCGGGCTGTGCACCACCGAATGCGCAACTAAACCACCTACATACACATTGTATACGATTGCCTTGCGGCTTATTGGAACGTACATAAATTACAGAGCGTTCGCCTCATCGCTTGTTTCATATATCTAGCGAATATAATGGGAATTAAAACTTTGGCTCAATGGAAGCACACTTACATATAAATACATACCAACCCATATTCGCTTGAATTACCAGTTTCATTTAGAAAACATTCCAAATGCAATTTGCAAGTGCAAATAATTTTCATTCGCTCTCTTTCTACTATTTTTTTCTGTACGGCAAAATGTATTTAATTTCTTGTCTCATTTCGGGCGTTACAGCCAGCTGCACTTATTATCGCCGCATTAGGTAGCATGTATAGATGCAATCAAAAAATCCATTTCATTTGATTTTTACTACGATATAAACACTTAGCTCTAATAATGGCATAATTGTACATATGTATGAAGTCGAGCCCTTCTGCTTGTACCGGGTTGGAAATATTGGGAATAAAGTCGAAAATTTTTTTGCGTTTGCAGCATATTCGCTTTTCCCAGGTATTTGTTAATAAGCTCCTCAATGATAGTTTTGGTTTATACTTTGCCTGCAGGAACCGGAGGAAATTGGTTTGTTTGTTGTAGTAAATTGACTTTGCACATAAGATTTCTACTTTGAAATTCCATGACTCTTATGATTCTATAGATTCTAAACTTGTCTTTTCTCAAATATGACAAATTCCAGTCCAATATATCTGTGATTAATTATATATGTAGTATAAGAACTCACAAGTTTTAAATTATTATTAACTGTAAAAATTGTCAAATACTGAAATTGAATTTCAATTGTTGAAATATATTACCTTTTCTGAAGTACATAAAACGTGTTCAGCGATTTTTACGATGAGTGAAATTACTCAACTGGAAGCTCTTTTAATATCATATCAATAATGTGCGGAATAAAATTTTTGGTGCCGTAATGTTCAGAATTTTGGTAAAGGCCTTTAGTTATTCGGATGAGTGAAAACCATTTTCAAAGATCATTTGGGACTAAGAAAAGTGAAATCACGATTGGTTCCCAAACTATACTTTTTCTTCAAAAACAGCGTCGCATAAACGTGTGTTAAATAATGCTTTCCGATTACAAGATCGCCATGAAAAGTCTTATTTCTGGCGAAAAGTCTTGGATCTAAGTTTACGACCCGGAAACAGAGGATTAATCGGTCGAATATCGTGGGAAAGTGGAGTTAAGCCGAACAAACCACGTCAAAGCAGGTCAGATATCAAGATATGTTCACACTTTTCTTCCATTATCGAGGTGTGGTGCATTAGTGCATCATTCCGACCATCAAAACTATTAACGAGGAATGCTCTTTGAGTATCATTGAAGCTATTCGTAAAAAGAGGCTGGAATTATGGTTTATGCACCACGATAGTGCACCGTCCAATACTGGATTGATTCTTTATGAGTTTTCGCCAACTAACCAATATCGTGCCGCAACCATCGTATTCGCTTGATTTAGCTCCGTATGATTTCAGGCTATTCAGAAAACTCAAAT
This sequence comes from Bactrocera dorsalis, assembly GCF_023373825.1. Taxonomy (NCBI): domain Eukaryota; kingdom Metazoa; phylum Arthropoda; class Insecta; order Diptera; family Tephritidae; genus Bactrocera; species Bactrocera dorsalis. The sequence continues at coordinate 37,322,327 of NC_064303.1, read as the reverse complement.
CCGCTCTAGGGAAAGCATTTTGACTCAATTGAAGATATTCTGGAAATTGACTTTAACAACTGTTTCGAGAATTGGAAAAAACGTTGAACAAGTGTATTGTGGCCAAGTTAGATTAATTTGGAGGGACAACATATATTTTGAAGAATAAATTAATAATTTTAAAATGATAAACAACGTCTTAAAATTTTTTGGTCATAGTAGTATATAAAAGATCGGCATAACGAGCTGAGTCAATTAGTCATATCTGTGTGTCTGTCAATAATTACAGCACATAACTGTTATACAGACTGCCCAATCAAATTCAAGAGTTTCTAAGGAAAGCGTTTTAATTTCCCATGTATCTACAATCTTTGCAAATATTATTCTTAGCTGGTCATGAAATCGGAGCCACTACTAGACTTAAGAATATTTCTTAATCCGGTTCCACGAGAAAGTTTTAAACAAATTTTACGAAATGGCAACAGGGGAAAAAAGTTCTACTACTACTACTACTTTTTTTTCAGTGTTTAAAATGAGTAATTCGTCCACAAAAAAAAAAAAAACAAAAAAAGTAATAATATCAAATTAACAAACATTCAATCGGTTACCGCGCTATGATTCTCCTTCGCACATCAGAAGTAGTCACACGGCAAACCAGCTGTTTACCAGCTGTTTCCTCTTGGTGCAACGGCACAACAACAAACTCTAGCAGAAAGTTATTTGCAATGGCTGTAAATTTTAAGTGTGCTTAAATCGGCTGTTATTAGCACTTATTTCTATTTACCACAGCATAACGGCCCAAAACACCCGTCTTATCTTGGACGTGCAGGGCTGTTATTGAATTAAAAATAAATCCATACATCCCGCAATAACCACACATTAATCTTATTCAAAATATCTGGAACTCTTTGGAAAATCGTATTCGAAAACATCGAATTTCATCAAAATAAGGCCAAAAAGCTAGATCTTGGACTTAGTGGGTTAAAATATCAGGAAATAATACTAGAAATTGAGTGTGGAGCATACATCGATGTCTAGAGACAATAATAGCAATAAAATGTAGGCCAAAAACCGCTAAAACTATTGTATTTACTTTTGATTTATATAAATAATCATTAGTGTACGTAAACTTTTTTGATACGAATTATGCCCATTTTAAGCTTAAGCATTAATTTTTTTTATTTGTGTAAACAAAAGCCTGTACCAATTTGGTCCATTCTTTTTTCCAAATTTTCGCTGAGGTCCAAGGATGATTTCATGATAAGAAAATTTCGAATAATTGCGGGGAAACCCCTAAAAACAGCTTTTTTCTTTTTCCCATACAAACGAATGAATGTTTGTTGGTTAGTAACGCTAAGAGAACGGCTTCACCAATCTTGATGAAATTTTCAGAGGGTGTTCTATATAGATCGGGGAAGGTTTGGAAATAAAAAAAACCATATGCTTTTCGTGAGGAAAAGTTGGAAAACTAGACAATGCCAAAAAGTAACTTTTTTCCATAAAAATTTATTAATTTTTTGTTTTGTTTTTCAATACATACATATGTACATATGTATTTTGATTTGTAAATTATTTGAATCGTTCAGTTTCGGTCGCTTGCTTTTATATTCCGGCTATTCAAAAGACAAATTTTTGAAAATTATTTAGTGAAAACTTTATGTGTGTTTCACATGTTTCAAATGCAGATTGAAATTTGTTACGAAGCCACGAAGAAGTCGCCGTAATATCGGTCGGCGTTCTTTTTGCCATCAACGTATGGCGGCCCAAGCAAGGCAAGGCAAGAAGTACTCCCAGGATGCGATGACATACGTGCGGAATTATGGATTGCTGTCAATCAGCTTCTCCAATGGTGGTTACACCAGATCAAATTGATGAAATCATTTCTGCGGAAATTTCTGATGCAGAGGAAGATCCAGTATTCTACGAAGTGATGAAAACCAATATGGTTCATGGACTTTGCGGACACCACAATCCCACTTCGGTTTGTATATCTAACAATAAACGCACAAAACACTATCCACGTGCTTTTATTTCGGAAACCCAAACTGGAAATGATGGATATCCAATCTATCGTCGTAGCCATCAGACGACGATGGCAGAACATTTACTATTTAACTTAGAGGAGTGCATATCGAAATCGACAACATGTAGATCGCACCATATTCGCCACTGTTGTCTAATTCACATTTATAACTCATGTCAATATTTGATATTGTAGTTTGGTGAAATCGATCAAATACGTTTGCAAATACGTCACCAAAGAAAGCAACATGGCGGTTATTGGCCGTGACCGAGATGAGATCAGCAAGTATCAAATGGTCGATACGTGAACTGCAATAATGCGCTTTGTAGGGTATTTACTTTTGCAATTCATGAACGCTTTCCGACTATTGTGCGTCTCGCAGTTCATTTGGAGAACAGCCAAAGCATGTTTATTTCAGCCCAGAGAATATATTACAACCAGCGGAAACACTTCCAACAACGAAATTGACATTGACAAGCTTTTCTCAACTTGCGTCAGTAATTCGTTTGCGAGAACATTACTCTATTCGGAAATGCCTTGAATGTGGACATGGAATGCATCGTCGAAGAAATAGTAAATAACAGCCAACCAGTAGATTGACATCCAGATGTGTTCTCAACTACTTCCTTAGGACGAATTTACATAATCCACCCGAAAAACGACGATTGCTTATATTTGTAAATGTACGTGGTTCAATTTCAGTTGAGTCATTGCGTATTGTGAATGGCAGAGTGTGTGCAACTTTTTGAGAAGCATGCCAGCAATTACAATTCTAGCTACTTCGCATGCCGCTGAAGTTCGCACACTTTTCGCGATGATCATTTCGACATATCAGCCTTCAAATCCGCGTCAATTGTGGAATACGAACAAAATTACATTGCCGAAGACATTTTACTTCGTATTCGATAAGAATTGGAAATAGGCAAATTTGGGTTCCAGTGGTGTAATATCAATTCCACCTGCCTTTGTCAATTCACTTCAACGAAATATGAACTCATTACGAATGTTTATGCCAACATTGGCCAAATTATCGTAACTACGTTTGCATGAGTGCCCGCCAGTTATACGTGACTTGTTTCCGAGTTGGAAAACCATCTTCTCTGTACATTTAGGCACCGGAATCGAAACCAAAAAATGTTGTTTATCAAACTGCGTTACATTGAAAAAAATTTAGAAAAATCGGAAATAAATGATTTTTAACACAACGTAATATATGTAACTATACCAATTCGCTTAGTATTACACTTAAATGCAACAAGTTGCAATAGTGTAAATATTACCCTTGCTGAAAGTCATATTCTGGGTTGAGCTCCACAATGAGGGTGGAAATTGTTCTTTGAAGTGGGTTTGACCCCTTTCTATAAAAATTTGAATGAACATCTAATCAGCTAAACCATTTGAGCTACGAGTATAATATCATATTTGCTCAGGGTAAGTCTTTTTGGTATTCCGTTCCACTGTGTGAAAATTTTTGAATACAATATACAACACCGCGTCCTCCCCATACAACGGTGTGGTTGAAATGTACGATAAGTCTATAAATAAATGCGCCAGAGGCATAAAATATTACATTCGAAATAGCACGAGAGGTCGTTTTAGAAGCCGGTGATAAATTTGGACTTTAAGCGTGGAACTGTTGCAAACTTTTTGTTGTAAAGGTAAATTTGACAGATTTGTTATAAGAATTAAGATATTATTCTCTTCCGATAATAGATTGTCTGTATATCAAAAATGTATAATTCCCTTAGTTCCCATATATGTAAGAAAAAGCTTTTCGAACGTCCATATATAGGCCAATATATCGTTATCATAATTAAATTTGATCTGTTAAATATGCCTTTCTGCACCTAAAATGGATCAAATGTGGTGAAAACATGTCCTAGGTCCCAAGTAACTACCAAACCTTTTGTACCTGAAGGCATTTTCCCTGGCTTTTATGCTAACAATTTGTAAGAGTATGAAATAACCGGTTACACCCGAATAAATCCCCATAATTTCTGTCTAACTTTATAATTAGCTTTTGACAAAATAATTGGAACCAACAATGCAATGTAGTAATACATCCAAGCAAACAGCTATTACAAAGTTGGCAGAACGTGTCTGTTTTTTTAAGAGAAAATGTATTGAGGAAAAAAATGATGGGGAAACGAGATAAGGTCACCTCAAACTTTACCAAAAATGAAGTAGTTGATGAAAAAACGGATCAAATGGAGTATCTACAGTCTAATACTTTTATTTTATATACAAGGTCTGTCGCAAAAGAAACAGAAATTTTTAAATATAACCATTTCTGGTGGCGCCACCTATTGGTGGGTATATGAAATAAAAAGATTGATCCTTGTTGACATTTCGTAAAAATTTTAAGACAATAACTAACTACTGTTAAGAAATAGATACATAGTTTATATTTGCGAATTTAGTAGTAGGATTAATCATTGCTGCTACTTTTATACATATTTTATTATGTGCCAACATTCTTAGCACTTAATTGTATACAACAACATTGTTTAAAACTAAAGATATGCTTGCTTTAAGTCTGAGCGCCGGCAATCGCCAAACCGGTTTTGTCTATTTGAGTGGCTTTGATAACGCACTCTTATCATACTTGCATAGGCAAGCATACATACCTACATTAGTGTAAATGCTTAGAATTAGAACATGTACCACTATCTCAGCTGATCTTTATACCGTAGCCACCGTACTTAAGGTAAAGAAAGGCTGTAGGTTAATCAACTTGTTACAGCTGTTAACTTAGTTAGTCGCAATTGAATGTCGCGGTAATCGCCAGCGCGATTGGCAACCAAATTATCGAAATAAATCATTAAAATTAAAATAGTTAAATTCGTTGTTTTTCTTTCGAAATATTACACGGGCAATAAAAAAGCTTATTGTCCTCTAAACATTTTGGTGACCCCGACGTGATCGCGGAATTAACATTATCGTAATAATAATTTCGTAATTTTTCGTAAATTTATTTAAAACTTTACGGTCTTTGACAAAAAATGGCACCCAAGAAAATCGAATCAGCTGAAGCCAAGAAGAAGCTGGATTCATTTATCCAACAAGTCACCGTACTCGACGAAGCTGCCGTGGAGGTGCGTATCGAACAAGTGGAAAGGGTGGAAAAAAGGTTTGATGCTCTCTACGCGCAACTAGAGGACAACGACGCTAATGATATTTTAGCGGAATTTACCAACCACTATATCGAGGTAAAAACCAAGCTGACACGTCAGCGGCACGCTTGCCAAGCTTCCGAAGCTCACAGCTCAACGACGCGGCCGTTTGCTGGCGATCAAACTTCAATTATTGTCTCTCAGCCAAAGCAGAGGTTACCGGTGTTGCAAATTCCAACGTTCAACGGTAAATATTCGAATTGGCCGGATTTCTTCTCGATGTTCAACACCGTTGTACATCAGGACGTAGATCTAACAAGAATTGAGAAATTCCAGCACCTTCGGTCAAGTCTACGTGATGCAGCGTTGGACACCATTCGTTCATTAGAGATAAGTGAACAAAATTATGATAAGGCTATTGATTTGCTAAGAGCCAGATTTGATAATAAACGATTGAATTTCCAGGCTCATATCAGAGATATTTTTCAGCTCAAGAGGGTAGAGGGTGATAGGGTTGCCAAACTTCGAGAACTCAGCGACACCGTAAATGCTCATTCGCGAGCATTGCAAACTATGGGGACAAAGGAACAAATTGCTGACTGCTTACTCATTCAACTAGTGTCCCAAAATTTGGACGTCAAATCTCGCGCGAAATGGGAGGAACAAACACCTGTAAGCGAAATACCTACATGGAATTCAATGGCTAGATTTTTGGAACATCGCTGTCAGCAACTGGAAAATGTAGAGAATGTCCTTGGACTTCCGGAAAAACAGGTAGGCAAGAAATTGTCAAATCAGATCAGTCGTAAGGTGCTTTTAACGGCAGCTGTAGCTGGATGCATATTGTGCAGTTCTAGCGAACACAGAATCGCAAGGTGCAAGCAGTTTCTAAGCCTTTCGCCCACCATGCGCTATAAAGAAGCAAAACGGTTAAACCTATGCTTGAATTGCCTTCGAGTCGGGCATTCACTTAAAGACTGCAAGTCAGGACACTGTAGACATTGCACGTCGAAGCATCACAGTCTGCTCCATCAAGACACAAATTCCTTTCCTACAACTTCACAGCCAATTGCTTCTGATAAACCGCCGCAGCTATCATAACCAACTACATCTAGTTCGTTCAACCCGTACTCGTTTACTTCTTCATCTTTCGGTCCTTCAGCTTCTGCACTCGTCGCATCTGAAGTTCAGGCTAGCGTTGCTGACAGAGAGTTCGTTCTCCTAGCAACCGCCATAATTTATGTAAAAAATCGATCTGGCTCCCTCATTCCCTGCAGGGCTCTGCTAGATTCTGCGTCACAATTAAACTTTATAACCAATCGACTCGCTAATCAACTACAATTGAAGAAGATCAAATCTTCACAGTTCATTTCTGGTATAGGCCAAAATGATTTCGTTGCTAATCATATCGTTAATTTCGACCTGCATTCACGCACTAACGATTACATTGCCAAATTGTCTGCGATTATCACCCCCACCATCACCGATGTTCAACCATCTCGTTCTTTAAAGGGTATTTATTGGAATATACCACAAAACATATGCTTAGCAGATCCACACTTTTTCGAACCGCTACGCGTTGATATGCTCATTGGAGCTAGTTTATTCTTTGACCTGCTATGCGTCGGCCAGATACGCCTGGCTGAAAATTTACCGCTTTTACAAAAAACAAAGCTAGGGTGGGTTGTATCAGGCGCAACAACATACAACATGTCGAAGCTATCTTGCTTAGCAGCCATCGACACGGCTCTAGCAAATGACACAGATGACGACTTACATAACCTGGTTCAACGCTTTTGGGAAATAGAGAATTGCATTGACTCCACACCAAAGACTACAATAGAGGAGGATTTGTGTGAAGAGCACTTTCTAAAAACCCATAAGCGATTGGAATCTAGTGAGTTTTCGGTTCGATTACCAATAAAATCACCTTCTTGCGAACTAGGAGAGTCGTACCAGCAGGCTATCAATCGATTCAAGGCTTTAGAGCGGAAATTTTAGCGCAATGCTGAACTAAAACAACAATATTCGTCATTCATTAGGGAGTACTTCGATTTGAACCATATGTCAGTCGTTGACACTATACCGAAGCAAATTCCAATGAATTTTTTGCCACATCACTGTGTTTTAAAGGCTGATAGCACAACAACAAAACTACGTGTGGTTTTTGATGGCTCTGCGCCAACCAGCAATGGACTTTCGTTGAATTCGATTCTGATGAAAGGACCAACCATTCAACCTCCACTTTTTGATATTTTGCTTCGATTTCGCACTTTCAAAATTGCTCTTACTGCAGATATTTGTAAAATGTATCGCTGTGTAAGGATATCTAAACCAGACAACTTCCTGCAGTATATAATATGGAGGGACAAACCTAATGAAGATTTTAGCATTTTTAAGTTAGATACCGTCACCTATGGAACGAAGCCAGCTTCTTTTCTAGCCATTCGTTCCATGCAGCAGCTTGGCCGCGATGAAGCTCATGTTTATCCCGTTGGAGCCGAAACGATACACCATGGATTTTATGTGGATGACATGATTACCGGTGCAGGCTCGGTGGCCGAAGCAAAGGTGATATTAAATGAGACTAAAAAGGTTTTTGTCTCTCGGAAACTTTCACTTGAGGAAATGGTGTTCGAATGATGATCGAGTCTTAATTGATATTGAAGATAATGACAAACAGGACTTCCTAACCTTCGACGACGGTACAAGCATAACAAAGACACTTGGATTGGTTTGGGATCCGAAGTTGGACGTATTCATATTTTCCTTTTCACCCTTCGGAACACCGACTAAGGTAACTAAACGGACAATCCTTTCGGCTATAGCCAGGCTTTACGACCCTCTTGGTTTGATCGGACCTGTGGTGGCCAAAGCCAAAATATTCTTGCAGCATTTGTGGAAACAGAAGCATTGGGACGAAAGCCCACCTCAAGCAATTCAAACAGAATGGCTAGAAATATGCAACCAATACAAACTAATTACTCGTTTTAGTTTTGACCGATACTTGTTGATGCCAGAAGCTGAAGTACAACTACGTGGATTTTGTGACGCGAGTGAGGCTGCTTATGGGGCTTGCATATACATACGCACTGAAAGAAGCGGACACATCCGAACTAATCTCCTCTGCTCCAAATCTCGCGTAGCTCCACTAAAACCTCTAACGGTACCGAGGCTTGAGTTAAGTGGCGCATTACTGTTAGCTGAATTAATCGCAAAGGTAATCATATAAGGCGTACGTTGTTTTCATGTCAAGCCTAAGCTTATGGAACATTTAATGGGAAATTTACCATCGGAAAGAGTTAAATACAATCGAGCATTCCTAACTACCGAAGTGGACTTTTGTGGGCCATTTTTCTACAAATCGGACGTACGCAATAGAGCTCCAATTAAATGCTACATTTGCATCTTTATTTGTTTCGCCACCAAGGCCGTTCATTTGGAGCTGGTAAAGGATTTGGCAACCTCTTCATTCCTCGCAGCCCTTAAGAGATTTATTTGTACGCGTGGCAGACCTCAAACTATATGGTCGGACAATGCCACCAATTTTGTTGGAGCTAAAAATGAGCTATCGGAACTGAAAAAACTATTTTTGAGCCAAGAGCATTCGAAAGTGATTCACGAGCAGTGTGCGAGCGATCAAATTGAATGGAAGGTGATACCTCCTGGCTCTCCCCACTTTGGCGGTTTATGGGAGGCTGCAGTCAAAATGGCCAAATATCATTTTTATAGAGTTGTGGGCCTTTCTAAATTAAGCTTTGATGAGCTTCGCACACTTGTGTGCCAAATATCCGCGATTATAAATTCACGACCTTCATGTCCCATTACAGAGAGTCCTGACGATCTCGAGGTGCTTACCCCTGCGCACTTTCTCATTGGCGCACCCTTCACATCCGTGGTAGAACCTGACATCACTCCTCTCAATATTAATCATCTTAGCAGATGGCAGCCAGTGTGCTACCTGCAACAACAATTCCGGAAGAAATGGCAGGCAGAATACCTAACTCTTCTACAACAACGCCATAAATGGCACTCATCTTCGTCGAATCTCAAGCTTGGGGACGTGGTTTTGATAAAGGACGAGAACAACCCCCCGCTAAAGTGGCCTTTGGCTAGAGTCATGGAAACCATTTCCGGAAGGGACCAGATGGTGCGAGTCGCAGTTCTAAAGACACCAAATGGCGTGTACAAGCGAGCTGTTTCCAAGCTGTGTCTCCTACCAATCGATGATAATATCTTGAAAGCCTAAACCTTTCAACGGGCGGAGTATGTTAAGAAATAGATACATAGTTTATATTTGCGAATTTAGTAGTAGGATTAATCATTGCTGCTACTTTTATACATATTTTATTATGTGCCAACATTCTTAGCACTTAATTGTATACAACAACATTGTTTAAAACTAAAGATATGCTTGCTTTAAGTCTGAGCGCCGGCAATCGCCAAACCGGTTTTGTCTATTTGAGTGGCTTTGATAACGCACTCTTATCATACTTGCATAGGCAAGCATACATACCTACATTAGTGTAAATGCTTAGAATTAGAACATGTACCACTATCTCAGCTGATCTTTATACCGTAGCCACCGTACTTAAGGAAAGAAAGGCTGTAGGTTAATCAACTTGTTACAGCTGTTAATTTAGTTAGTCGCAATTGAATGTCGCGGTAATCGCCAGCGCGATTGGCAACCAAATTATCGAAATAAATCATTAAAATTAAAATAGTTAAATTCGTTGTTTTTCTTTCGAAATATTACACGGGCAATAAAAAAGCTTATTGTCCTCTAAACAACTACAATCGATGTTATCGATCACAAAGTGATGGCAGCTTTTGGTCATCGGTCATTAAATGCATTTTAAACAAAGAACAAATATTAAATTTTGTTTTAAACTTGGGAAAACGTTTACTGATACGTTTCAAATAATGAAAAAAGTACATGACTGGTTTAAGCGATTCCAAGAAGGTCGTGAGGACCTCTGTGACGATCAGAAGTCACCGAAAAAAAGTTGTCCTCAGAAGTCAAAAATAAAGGCAATGCTGATTTGTTTTCACGATTCCGAGGGTATTGTAAACCGAGAGCTCGTCCCACCTGGCCAAACTATTAATGCTGTGTTTTATCTTGGTGTTACGAAGCGTCTTTTGTCACGCATTCGTCGTGCTCGACCACAATACCGTGAGGCAGGGTCCTGGCGCCGTGTAATCGGTCGACGCTTGTCACTGATTTTTTGACAAAAAACTCCATATTAACCATTAATCACTCACCTTACTCACCTGATCTGGCACCCTGTAATTTTTACCTATTTGGAAAACTTCATTTGCCCATGAAAGGACACTGGTTTCAGGACAAAGGCGACGACGATATTTTCAAGAGCATTCCGAAAAATTACCTTAAACACTCATTTGAAATGCTAATTGACCGGGCTAAACGCTGTATCGAAGCACAAGGAAACTACTTTGAATAAAAAATATAACTTTTGAAAAATATTAATTTTTTGTTATTTTTTTAACAGTCCTGTTTCTTTTGCGACAGACCTTGTATGTAAAGCCTACGGCGTTGAGTAAAAGGGTTTCACAAAATTGTGTGCGCAGATTTTCATATTTTACCAAACTCCTCGATTTTCAATCACCAAAAATAAAAAACACAAAGACACTTTTCCAAGGCGGGGGGAAAGTTACAAAAACATTTAGCTGCGGACATGCACCGCATATTGTTAAATTGTTAAAAACGAGTCAGCTTAAAAAGTTCACCACAGCTGAATTATAGTATATTTGTAAGTGCATACTAATGTAAATCTTTGGTTCATATAAATGCATAAGTTATGGTTTCTAACATTTTTTGCTTTAGAAGAAACTTTCTTTCACAAAAGTTAAATATACCTATAGGCTGCCACGTAGCTTTCTTTTTACATACATTGAGACAAAAAGCACCCAGGAATTATAATTAAATTCCTCAGTAAAAGACATAAAAAAAATGTATTTTGCTAAGTTGGTTGGACTGTTCTTAATTACTCTACCAAATACTAACCTCAATAGTGCGTTGCGATTTTTGCAACGGATAAAAATATCGACCAAAGAATTTGGTATTTCTAACCAAATTTCGAGTGCGGTATCGCTGCGAGTGTTGGAATGGGTTTATGGTGCTTCAGTTTTATAAAAAACACAATTTTACGAGTGGTACGAAGCCTTCAAAGAAATATTGATGAATATTTAACTACGAGTACTTTTTTGCCACAATGTATATACATATATGAATTTGATATTTTTCACACAACTTACCACAAGAATGTGTATAGTATAACAAGGTGAATTTGGTCCATTTCATCTTCTTCAAAGTATTCCCCTCCCACTGCAATACACTTAAGCCAACGAATTTTCCAGCCATCATAGCACCTGGAAAAATCCTCCGTCGTGATGGCCATCAGACCCTTCGTCGATTCAATTTTTATATCCCCAATTTAGTTAAAACGGTGTCCTCTCAGTGGTCATGTAAATTTGCTGAATAGCCAGAAGTTACACTAATGTAAATCAGGCGATTGCGGTGGTTGCGGCACGATATTGGTTGAATATGTAAAGAAATGATCACGAATAAACAATGCAGTATGAGCAATTAGAATTTTGCCACCATCAAATATATATGTATGTTCCTGTTTTAAATTAAATATTGTAAAAACGGTATCAAACACATAATAATGGCCGCAAAAATGCCATGAATAAATAATACTTTCAGGGCATAAAATCATATCGATTTCCACACCTGGAACTTTAGGTCGGTGAGATTTATCCATTTTTCGTTTTCCTTACTCATTATTGATGAAATTTGATACCTTCCCGTTTGAAAGAAATTATTTTCATTTCTATAAGCAATAAATAAAACTGAAACTTCCACAGTGACATGAAAATAAGTAAATTTTATAAAGCTACACCTATAAATTGGGATATTCGTTGATTAAGAGATAAAAGGATCTCGCAGTAAATATGAAATTCATATACAAATTTTGAAGATAGTATAAAATAAATTAGGAATTCTCATTAAAATGACAATGGCATGCAATATTTAATGGCAGAATCATAATATAAGGTTTCATATTTCGTTTTTACTTATAATGTGTTATTTAGCAATAAAGAGTGGTTGTGCAAAGTTAGCAAGCTTTTTGGAGCAATCGACTAAATTTTTCCTGAGGACGGCCAGTTTTCCGATTTGAACATGATGCTGATGAGAAACAAACAACATTTGATTGGTGGCAAGCACTCAGCACATGTTGCGCACACAACGCCTCTCACGCATCCACACAGCACACTCCATATATACACATGTACGTACTAAAAGTATACCACAATTGGCAGGCAGGCCAAGACAAGCTGGTCCTAACTACAACATGCTTCTGACCACAACTTACTCGCAGTCGCTGGAAGAACTAAATAGAGGAAATAGGACAATGCCTGCGAATGGCGCCGTTTACTAGTTCTACTTGCTGATCGTTGATGTGACATTTACATGTTGTTGTTATTTGATTGAAAGCAGTTGGCGGAAGTAGTGGTAGTCGTTCTACTGGCTTCATAGGTTGTGACCATTCATGCGATTTAAAAAGTTGGTGTAATGTTGCAGTTGGTTAACATCTAAACTCGCCACTTGTAGATATGAAAGTATTAATGCTAAAGCTTCAGTATTATATTTCAATTATACAAAGATTCTTTTTGAAACTACTTCATGCATTAGTATTTGACAGATCACGTGGATTTCAGACATGGTGTCAAAGAGAAAGATGCTCAGTATGCTTGACATTTCATCATGAATAGACTTACTAACGAGCAACGCTTGCAAATCATTGAATTTTATTACCAAATCAGTGTTCGGTTCGAAATGTGTTTATCGACAAATTTTGTTCAGCGATGAGGCTCATTTCTGGTTGAATGGCTACGTAAATAAGCAAAATTGCCGCATTTGGGGTGAAGAGCAACCAGAAGCCGTTCAAGAACTGCCCATGCATCCCGAAAAATGCACTGTTTGGTGTGGTTTGTACGCTGGTGGAATCATTGGACCGTATTTTTTCAAAGATGCTGTTGGACGCAACGTTACGGTGAATGGCGATCGCTATCGTTCGATGCTAACAAACTTTTTGTTGCCAAAAATGGAAGAACTGAACTTGGTTGACATGTGGTTTCAACAAGATGGCGCTACATGCCACACAGCTCGCGATTCTATGGCCATTTTGAGGGAAAACTTCGGACAACAATTCATCTCAAGAAATGGACCCGTAAGTTGGCCACCAAGATCATGCGATTTAACGCCTTTAGACTATTTTTTGTGGGGCTACGTCAAGTCTAAAGTCTACAGAAATAAGCCAGCAACTATTCCAGCTTTGGAAGACAACATTTCCGAAGAAATTCGGGCTATTCCGGCCGAAATGCTCGAAAAAGTTGCCCAAAATTGGACTTTCCGAATGGACCACCTAAGACGCAGCCGCGGTCAACATTTAAATGAAATTATCTTCAAAAAGTAAATGTCATGAACCAATCTAACGTTTCAAATAAAGAACCGATGAGATTTTGCAAATTTTATGCGTTTTTTTTTTTTAAAGTTATCAAGCTCTTAAAAAATCACCCTTTACAAAGATTCAAAACGCATTGAAACTACTTCATCATGCTAATTTTGACTTACGTCTTAACAACGTTTGCAAGGCGTTCAACTTTGTTACGAAAATTCACGTACTTGAAAGAATGCATTTTGCGGGCTTCTCTCAACTTATGGTCAACATAGTTGGTATGTTAAGCGTACTATTCACAATATTATCACCCATCTTGAGACCTTATTTGTTAACCTTCGACCGAATAGACCACGTCCAGCACACAATGAACTCATAGCAGCTCTTGTACAAGAACTAAAGCCGCTCGACCTCCTCAAGCGACATCGCTTCGCTCTATGCGCTCTTGAAAGGTCCCAACGTAATCGATCCAAATTTTGTTTAGCAGTGAAGATCATTTCTGGAAATGGAAACAAACAAAATTGCAACATTTGGGAAGAGGATCAACCCGAAAAGATTCACGAGATGCCATATCATTCAGAAAAAAACGGCGCCTCTTCCCACACATCGCATCAATCAATGGGTTTATTGAGGGAACACTTCGGTGAGCAGATAATTTCACATTTTTGTGTGATATCACACCATTAGTCTTTTTCCTTTAGAAATATGTAACGTATAATGCCTATTCGGACAATCCCGCGTGTCATTCGCCAGTTACCAATTGAAATGCTCGAACGAATCACAGAGAATTGGATTAACCGGATGGAGCACATCAACACTGCACAATTCTTCTCCCTAAATAATATTCTAAACAATATTTCAATGCCGCTTTGTATTATTTCATATATACATACATGCATATGTATGTTATGTACTTCAAACAGTTCATAAAACAAAGTACCTACTTAACGCTATTGCTTCTTCATATACATTTAATTTAGTTATTAAAAGAGAAATGCAAAATGGGAATTCATCTTTGCAATATGCTGCTTACATGTTAAGCATAGTACATATTAATATCGGTATTCTGCTTGAGACGATTGTCTCATGTCTCTAATTGTCACAATAGTAATTTAGTGATTCTGTTAGTCTGGAATCTCATTTTGGTATTCTGGCAGATACAGTATACTACTATACAGTATACTACTTTACTGTATCTGCCAGAATACCACGAACAGAACCTCGACGCGAGATAATATGGACACCAAAATTTCCATCAAATAAATTGGCGATGGCTCTATGGCATATAGCGACGTCTTGTTGGAACCAAGGCTACATTATAATCCCAAAATTATGACACGAAAGTCGTTAATAATGGTTCTATAGCGTTTGTCATTGTACGGCGTAATTTTTAAGAAATATTATATTTCGTTTTGTACATATTCACCTAGCGCGTAACGAGCTGGATGGTCGCTCGGCTTCAATCTTGCACGAATTGGCTTTTAAAAGCTCGCAGACCAAGATTCTTCAGAAAAATCTTCCATAAAATGCATGGGATCAGTTCCAATTGTTGCGCGCGATGGCGGATAGACCCACTCGTCTCTTCTTCGATACTCTGCTCCACAGCAGCAATGATGTCTTAGATCCAAACTGTACGGCGCATATATGGATGTGCATTATCCACTAGTGGTGGTGCGAAACGCATTCATTGTTACTCTCCTGGGCGATTATGTCGGCAGAATATTTGTCAGACTGTATGATTGCAAATTTACTTGCAAAGGTATGTATAATATGAAATGCAAACCAAACTAAGAGTACTTATAAAGTAAGTGCTATCAAAGATACTAGCCCGAAAAAATTATTGCTTCATTCAAACCCTTATGTATAACAGAAACACCCGATATGAACTAGATTACATATTATACATGTATTAACCTTGCCATTGGACGCATGATTAATAGCGTTGGCATGCAAGCGTAATCGGCGCTTTTCCACATCACTTTTGAATATCACGCTTCAACAGCAAACAAAACGTTCGTTCATTAAACTTTTCCGCCATCATAAAATTTCAATTGTTAGTTCTCCTCGATGTCTGCTGCTACATAATTGAGTTAAAGGCAAATTGAGCAACGACTTAAGTCGTGGCTGTCCAACCATCTATTTCGTAGCTTCACAAGTTTTCTGGCTGGCTGGATTTCCTAAGTCTGCCAGTGGTTTGTTTGGAGGGCAGACTCAAGGGGAAATGTTTCTGCACCCCAACTTGATGCACTGTTAGCTTGTTTTTCTGTTCTCATATTTCCTTGCATTGCACCTCCTTCTTTAACTTGGATTTTCCCTTGTCCGATTTTATTTTTATTTAGTACATTAACTCTTTGTGCCGTGTTGAATTTAGTTAGTTTAAGGGTTTAAAGGTTTGAATTTCGTAGAGAACAATTAGTAGCTCTTTGTTTTTTTATTTAATAAAAATAGTTCGTATACTCTTGCAACCTGTTGCTAAAGGGTATATTAGTTTTGTTCACCTAACGACAGTGCCACAACCTAAAAATAAGATATAAGGCTATATAAATACATAAATCATCAGGATGACGTGACGAGTCAGTCCGTCCGCCCGCGTCTGCAATCTGCTTCACCCAATTTCTATATATAATATCATCAGCTTACGCATAGAAATTGCCAAAATCGGACTACAACTTTTCGAGGACCCAGACACAAAAAAAAGTACAAAAAAAGTACCCAAAAAACTATAAATAAAACGCAAAATATTATTCATCATTATTTCTTTTGTCGCCTTCAAAGTAATTCTCACCAGATATAATACACTTACGTAAACTATTTTTTCAGTTCTCGAAAAACTTTTCATAAACCCTTTTTGGGATGGCCTTCAGCTTTTCAACGACTGAAAAACGTGTCCCATGGAGGGGAAATTTCAATTTTGCGAACAAAAACGAACCATGCGGAGCAAACCATGACTAACAAGGTGTTTTATATCGATGGTATTCATTGCGTTGTTGGCTTCGAATTCGGTCACAATCCAGGCTCGATGCGATGGTGCATAATCGTTGTGTAAAATCATTGAATTGATCTTGTTTTCGCTTCTAAATAGAACTCTTTATTACCCTCCTGTCCCTCTGGAACAAATTCATAATGCACCAAACCACGAATATCCGCTTTGTGGTGATTTTTTTGGTTTTGGACTCGTTTTTTTCATCCATTTCAATATGTCTCATCGGCTATTATAATGCTTTAAACGAATGTGGGATCAGAATTCGCATGATCAAGCAAGTCCAAAGAGACCTGTTTATAGTAATCTTATTTGAAAAAAAATCAGCATTAACGGGACGTGCCGAGCAGGAACGAGTTTTCCGCATACGAAATTTGGTTAGAGATACAAAATTTGAGTAAAATTGTTTGTATGATATTTTTATTCATTGTAAAAATCGCAATGCACTACTGTGCTGTATTGACTTAAGCATTTGCTGTAAACAAACTGGTTTGACAGATCGCGATTGCATAGTAATCAAGGAAAGTCCTACCAAGTTAGCAAAATAAATTTTTTTTAAGTATAATTTACCCAGGGAATTTAATTACAATTTTTTTCACTACGTAATTCAGTTTTGCGGTCTATACACAATTATTAATCCTATAGCTCAATCCACCGACACATTCTGCGTCGTTATCTCGTTATATCTCTACTACATAAACAGTTAGTAAAAAGGTAATTACTAAGTGCGGAATGATTGAGAGTGTTCTGTTGGGTGCGTTATACTGTACACCACATTGTAGTAGTTGTTGTTGCGTCAAGCGACTTTATAAATCTAAAAATATTTTTTAAGAAATAAATTTGTTAAATCTGATATAAAAAAATGAAACCGTTTTCGTTGTCACGGCATCACGCGTGAATGGCTGAACCGATTTGGCTGATCTTTTTTTTGGTGTATTTGTTATTATTAGGAGAAGGTTCTTATGTAAGAAAAAATTACGAAAGTTGCCGGAAAACCCCTAAAAACAGCACTTTTCTTTTTCCCATACAAACATTTTATTTTGTACATACATATACATACACATACATACATACATACATACATACGTATGTATGTACACACATATGTAAGTAAAAATGATTGTTTGTTTGTTAGTAACGCTAACGCTCGAGAACGGCGGAACCAATCTTCATGAAATCAGAAGTTGTTCGCTGTGGATGTGGAAAGCGTTAGATATAAAAAAACCATATACTTTTCCTAAGGAAAAATCCAAAAACTGGAAATTTCCAAAAAGTGACTTTTCACACAATTCTTTTTTGTTTTGTTTTTCAATATTTTGATTTGTAAATTATTTGAATCATTCAATTTCGGTCGCTTGCTTTTTTATTCCAGCTATTTAAAAGAAAAATTATTGAAAATTATTCGCTGAAAACTTTATGTGTGTTTCAAACGAAGTGATCAATTACAGATTGAAATTTGTTACGAAACAACGAAGACATCGCGCCAATATCGGTCAGCGTTCTTTCTGCCATCAACGTACACTTAGCCACAAAAGTGAACATACGATAGCAATTTTGCGATTATCTAATGTAATAACACAAATTTTATAATTTTTTAAATGCATTTTATTTTTGTTCGTCTTGTACCACTAACTACAACACGAAACTACCAATTTCCTATTGGCACTGCATAAAAAACGAATGAAAAAGGGGAATCCCATATTATGAAATCTCACAAAAGTATACATACTTCTTCTTTACTGGCGTAGACACCGCTTACGCGATTATAGCCGAGTCAACAACAGCGCGCCAGTCGTTTCTTCTCTTCGCTACGTGGCGCCAATTGGATATTCCAAGCGAAGCCAGGTCCTTCTCCACTTGGTCCTTCCAACGGAGTGGGGGTCTTCCTCTTCCTCTGCTTCCCCCGGCGGGTACAGCGTCGAATACTTTCAGAGCTGGAGTGTTTTCGTCCATTCGGACAACATGACCTAGCCAGCGTAGCCGCTGTCTTTTAATTCGCTGAACTATGTCAATGTCGCCGTATATCTCGTACAGCTCATCGTTCCATCGAATGCGATATTCGCCGTGGCCAACGCGCAAAGGACCATAAATCTTTCGCAGAACTTTTCTCTCGAAAACTCGCAACGTCGACTCGTCTGTTGTTGACATCGTTCAAGCCTCTGCACCATATAGCAGGACGGGTATTATGAGTGACTTATAGAGTTTGGTTATGGTCCGTCGAGAGAGGACTTTGCTTCTCAATTGCCTACTTAGTCCGAAGTAGCACCTGTTGGCAAGAGTTATCCTGCGTTGGATTTCAAAGCTGACATTGTTGGTGGTGTTTACGCTGGTTCCAAGATAGACGAAATTATCTACAACTTCAAAGTTATGACTGTCAACAGTGACGTGAGTGCCAAGTCGCGAGTGCGACGACTGTTTGTTTGATGACAGGAGATATTTCGTCTTGCCCTCGTTCACTGCCAGACCCATTTGTGTTGCTTCCTTGTTCAGTCTGGAGAAAGCAGAACTAACGGCGCGGGTGTTGAGACCGATGATATCAATATCATCGGCATACGCCAGCAGCTGTACACTCTTATAAAAGATTGTACCTGCTCGATTAAGTTCTGCAGCTCGAACTATTTTCTCCAGCAGCAGATTGAAGAAATCGCACGATAGGGAGTCGCCTTGTCTGAAACCTCGTTTGGTATCGAACGGCTCGGAGAGGTCTCCTGACGGAACTTTTGGTGTTGCTCAACATCAGTTTACACAGCCGTATAAGTTTTGTGGGGATTCCAATATCAGACATAGCGACATAAAGCCTTTTCGTTCTGTCAAAAGCACGTTTAAAATCGACAAAGTGGTGGTGTGTGTCTATCCTCTTTTCACAGGTCTTTTCTAAGACTTGCCGCATGGTGAATATCTGGTCGGTTGTTGATTTGCCAGGTCTAAAGCCACACTGATAACGTCCAATCAGTTTGTTGACGGTGGGCTTTAATCTTTCACACAATACGCTCGATAGAACCCTATATGCGATATTAAGGAGGCTAATCCCACGGTAGTGGGCGCAGATTGTGGGGTCTCCTTTTTTATGGATTGGGCATAGCACACTTAAATTCCAATCGTTGGGCATGCTTTCGTCCGACCATATTTTACAAAGAAGCTGATGCATGCTCCTTATCAGTTCTTCGCCGCCGTGTTTGAATAGCTCGGCTGGCAATCCATCCGTCCCCGCCGCTTTGTTGTTCTTCAGGCGGGTAATTGCTATTCGAACTTCTTCTTGGTCGGGCAATGGAACGTCTTTTCCATCGTCATCGATTGGGGAATCGGGTTCGTCTTCTCCTGGCGTTGTGTGTTCACTGCCATTCAGCAGGCTGGAGAAGTGTTCCCTCCATAATTTAAGTATGCTCTGGGCATCGGTGACTAGATCACCTTGGGGGGTTCTACATGAGTATGCTCCGGTCTTGAAACCTTCTGTAAGCCGCCGCATCTTTTGGTAGAATTTTCGAGCATTACCCCTGTCGGCCAGCTTATCAAGCTCTTCGTACTCACGCATTTCGGCCTCTTTCTTTTTCTGTCTACAAATGCGTCTCGCTTCCCTCTTCAACTCTCGGTATCTATCCCATCCCGCACGTGTTGTGGTCGATCGTAACGTTGCGAGGTAGGCAGCCTGTTTTCTCTCCGCTGCGACACGGCACTCCTCGTCGTACCAGCTGTTCTTTTGCACCTTCCGAAAACCAATGGTTTCGGTTGCAGCTGTACGTAAGGAGTTTGAAATGCCGTCCCACAGTTCCCTTATACCGAGTTGTTGACGAGTGCTCTCAGAGAGCAGGAGTGCAAGCCGAGTAGAAAATCGCTCGGCTGTCTGTTGTGATTGCAGCTTCTCGACGTCGAACCTTCCTTGTGTTTGTTGGCGTGCGTTTTTGCTGCACAGAGGCGGGTGCGAATCTTAGCTGCAACAAGATAGTGGTCCGAGTCGATTTTAGGACCTCGGAGCGCACGCACATCTAAAACACTGGAGTCATGTCTTCCGTCTATCACAACATGATCGATCTGGTTGGTGGTTTTTCGATCCGGAGACAGCCAGGTAGCTTGATGAATCTTCTTATGCTGGAATCTAGTACTACAGATAACCATATTTCGGGCCCCGGCGAAGTCGATCAGCCTCAACCCATTTGGGGATGTTTCCTCGTGGAGGCTGAATTTACCGACCGTTGTGCCAAAGATACCTTCTTTGCCCACCCTGGCGTTGAAGTCGCCAAGCACGATTTTGACATCGTGGCGGGGGCAGCTCTCATAAGCGAGCTCCAAGCGCTCATAAAAGTCATCTTTGGTCACATCGTCCTTCTCTTCCGTCGGGGCGTGGGCGCAAATCAGCGATATGTTGAAGAACCTCGCTTTGATGCGGATTGTGGCTAGACGTTCATTCACCGGAGTGAATGATAGTACTCGGCGACGGAGTCTCTCTCCCACCACGAATCCAACACCAAACTTGCGCTCCTTTATATGGCCACTGTAGTAAATGCCAAAAGGACCTACTGGTCTCTGTGCTTGTCCCGTCCATCGCATTTCTTGGACGGCGGTGATGTCAGCCTTTATTTTCACGAGGACATCAACCAGCTGGGCAGCGGCACCTTCCCAATTAAGGGACCGGACATTCCAGGTGCATGCCCTCAATTCGTAGTCCGTATTTCGTTTTCCAGGGTCGACATCAAAAGGGGGGTCTCTCAACCGAGGCTGGTTGGTGCTATTCGCTGGGGTTGTTTTTTTACGTGGCGGGTCCCAAACTTAGCGCACAACCCTATGTAGGGGATATTTCGCCTTCTCACGTTAGCTCGCCTTCAAACGGATGTTCTTAGGCTACCCAGAGGATACTTGGTCAAAGACCGGAAGTCGTGAGCTGCTTGAGTCATATGTAAAAGAATCGTTTCTGGCCACTCCCAAGTGAATGGCGATCAGAGAACTTTCCTCACTTGCGTGAACTTCTACATATGACTCCATCCTCCATCCATCCAAAGTATACATACGCTTTACTGATATTTGATTTACCGTTATGCACAATTGATTTTGTTGTTTGTTTATGAATTTTTTTGGGTTTGCGTGGTCAGTTCTTTTGTAATTGCGGCTGTGAAAACATTATCTTTAGTTTATATATATGTACATAGTTGCAAAATGTTAAAAAGAAAAGAAACATCGTCAGATCTCCGAAAAGTCGTAATAAAACTCAAAAGCGAAGGAAAATCCCTTGGGGAAATTGGAAAAATTACAAATTTATCGAAAGCAACAGTTCTGGTGATAGTTAATAATTTCAATGAGACAGGTAGCTATGAAAATAAGCCTCGCCCTGGTCGCCCATCTAAACTGGATTTGAGGATGGAAAGGAAAATTATTCGTACAATCAACGTTTGTCCTAGGGAAAATGCCGTTAATATCGCGAAAGGCATCGGAAATGACTATGGAGTTGATGTGCATCCTGAAACCGTTCGAAGATGTTTAAAAAAGCATGATTTTGATTGCAGAGTAGCGAGAAGAAAAACCATTGTTAAGAGATGCAAATATTGCTAAGCGGCTTAGCTATGCAAAAAATACGAAAACATCCACCAAACTGATCCAACCTTTTGGGAACGTGTCATTTTCACCGATGAGTGTAAATTTAATGTTTTCTCCAACGATGGTCACACCAAAGTCTGGCGTAAAAAAAAATACATCGCTGCAACGAAAAAATATTGTTCCCACCGTTAAGCATGGTGGAGGATCTGTGATGGTGTATGGTTGTATGGCGGCTAGTGGTGTCGGACACATAAGATTTATCGATGGAATAATGGATAAACATATGTATATTGATATTCTTAAGGACACCTACATCCCAAGTCTCGAGAAACTTGATTTGCCAGGTGAGCTTATCATGCTTCAAGACAATGATCCGAAGCACACTTCTGTATTGGTGAGGGAATGGTTGTTGTACAACGTGAAATCGAAGATGGAACATCCGCCACAATCTCCTGATTAAATGTTATTGAGCATTTGTGGGATCATTTGAAGAAACAGATTAAGAAAAGGCGTGCAACATCAAAATCGAATCTGAAGGCTATTATAGTATCGCCGGAACTTTAGCTTTGTCTATGCCGTCTCGTCTATTCGAAGTTGTTAAAGCCAAGGAGGCCATACAAAATATTAACTGTTTATTTTTAAAGTTTTTTCCTAACACCGTATGTACACTTATTTGACAATTCCTTTTAATGAATTTTGGAATTTGCTTTTATTTATCGTTTTACTTTCAATGAACTATTATGTTTGTTTTTTCAAGCTTTTAAATAATAAATTTAATAAAACTGCATAAAAAAAAATTTAAGCTTTTAATTATTTTGTTAGAAAATCGAAAAATTGTCATCGTATGTTCACTTTTGTGGTTAAGTGTATGGCAGCCCAAGACACATGAACTACATGAGACTCCCAGGATATACAAGTATGGTGTAGTCAGATGCTGGATGTACTCTGTTGAGTTGCAAAAAAGCGGTTTGCCGCACGCACACATTTTTCTTTGAATGGTGGATGGTGGTTACACCAGATCAAATTGATGAAATCATTTCTGCGGAAATTCCTCATGCAGAGAAAGATCCATTATTCTACGAAGTGATGAAAACCAATGTGGTGCATGGACCTTGCGGACACCACAATCCCACTTGCAATAAATGCTCGAAACAGTATCCACGTGCTTTTCTTTTGGAAACGCAAACTGGAAATGAAGGATATCCACTCCATCGTCGTAGCTCATCAGACGACAATGACGGGACATTTACCTTTCAACTTAGAGTAGTGAATATCGAAGTCGACAACATATGGATCGTACCATATTCGCCACTATTGTCTAATTCACATTCAAAACTCATGCCAATACTTGATATTGTACATAGTTTGGTGAAATCGACTTTTCCGACTGTTGTGCGTTTCACAGTTCATTTGGAGAATGGCTAGAGAGTGTTTTTCAACCCAGAGAATACAGTACAGCCAGCGGAAACACTTCCAACAACAAAATTTACATTGACGAGTTTTTTCTCAACTTGCGTCAGTGATTTGTTTGTGAGAACATTGCTCTATTTGGAAATGCCTTGATATTATGAATGGAATGCATCGCCGAAGAAATAGGTACGCAGAAAGCAAGGCCAACCAATAGATTGACATACAGGTGTGTTCTCAACTAATTCCTTAGGACGAATTTACATAATCCACCCGAAAAACTAAGATTGCTAATACCTTCGGTTGCTATTAATAAATGTACGTCGTTCAGTTTGATCTGAGTCATTGCGCACACTTTTCGCGTTGGTCATTTCGACAAATCCGCGTCAATTATGGAACATGAACAAAAGTATATTGCCGAAGACATTTTACATCGTATTCCTTAAGAATTAGAAATAAGCAAATTTCGGTTCCAGTGGTTTGATATCAATTCCACCTCCCTTTTGTCAATTCACTTCAACGAAATATGAAATCATTACGAATGTTTATGCCAAATTGGCCAAATTATCGTACCTACGATTGCATGGGTGCGCGCCAATTATACGTGGCGTTTTCACGAGTTGGAAAACCATCTTCTCTGTACATTTAGGCACCGGAATCGAAACCAAAAAATGTTGCTTATCAAACTGCGTTACACTGAAAAAAATTTAGAAAAATCGAAAATAAATGATTTTCGTAAATTCAACTTTTTTTCATTTCAAAACACATAATTTCACGCAGGGCAACGCATGCGTTGTCACGGTATCACGCGTGAATGACTGAACCGATTTGACTGATTTGTTTTTTGTAGTTTTACATATAATACTCTGTACAAGGTTCTTATGGAAAAAAATATTAAGAAAATTTCTCAGAAAGATTGAAAAATATACATTTCATCTTATGTATATATAAAAATGAATCGCAAAATGTGTTGGTAACCGCATAACTCAAAAACGCCTGGACCAATTTTGCCAATTCTTCTTTTAAAATGTTCGTTGAGGCTTATGGATGGTTTTTACGGCAAGAAAAATTCAAATAATTGCCGGAAAACCCCTAAAAACAGCCATTTTCTTTTTCCCATACAAACGAATGAATGTTTGTTTATTAGTAACGCTAAGGGAACGACTGAACCAATCTTGATGAAATTTTCAGAGAATGTTCTGTGTGAAGCGGGGAATATTTAGAAATATACAAAGCTGTATGCTTTTCGTGAGGAAAAGTCGAAAAATTGGATTATTCCAAAAAGTTAATTTTTTTCCATACAATTTTTTTTAATTTTTTTGTTTTGTTTTTCAATTATTTGATTCGTTCAAATTTGTCGTTGGCTTCAAAAATTTTTGAAAATTATTCAGTGAAAATGTTATGTGTGTTGAACACAAAGTGATCAATTACAAATTGAAATTTGTTACGATGCCAAGAAGAGGTCGCGCTAATATCGGTCGGCGTTCTTTTTGGCATTAACATACGTTAGCAGCCCCAGGCACATGACCGAGTACTCCCAGGATGCGATGACATACGTGCGGTATTATGGATCGCGGTCAATCAGCAAGCGATCGTTACGATGTCACAGCAAGACTTTTCAAGCAACAGCTCCGATGGACTTTATCTTGAAGCAGGGTACATATTTATATATAGTGCTGTTAGATGCTAGAAGTACTCTGTTGAGTGGCAAAAGAAAGGTTCGTTGCACGCATACGTTCTTCTTTGTATTGTGGATGGTGGATGGTGGTTAGACCATACCAAATTGATGAAATAATTTCTGCTGAAATTCCTGATGCAAAGAAAGATCTAGTATTATGCAAAGTGATAAAAACCAATAAGGTTCAGGGAACTTGCGGACACCACAATCCCACTTCGGTTTGTATGTCTCACAATAAATGCAAACAGTATCCACGTGCTTTTCTTTCGGAAACACAAACTAGAAATGATGGATATCCACTCTATCGGCGCTGCTCACCATACGACAATGGCAGAGCATTCAGCATTCAATTTAGAAGAGTGAATATCGAAGTTGACAACAAATGGATCGTACTATATTCACCATTATTGTCTAATTCACATTCAAAACTCATATCAATGTTGAGTATTGTAGTTTGGTGTAATCGATAAAATACGTTTCTAAATACGTCACCAAAGGAAGCAACATTTTGCAATTCATAAACGTTTTTCGACTGTTGTGCCTCTCGCAGTTAATTTGGAGAATGGACAACGAGTGTATTTCAACCCAGGGAATACAGTACATCCAGTGGAAACACCACCAGCAACAAAATTAACATTTACGAGATTTTTCTGCATCATCGAAGAAATGGTTACGCAAAAAGCAAGGCAAACCAGTAGATGGACATCTAGGTGTGTTCTTAACTAATGCATTAGAACGAATTTACACAATCCACCCGACGACAAAACGACGATTGTTTCGGCCTTCGGTTGCTATTGATAAATGTACGCGGTTCAACTTCATTTAAGTCATTGCGTACTGTGAATGATAAGGTGTGTGCAACTTTTTGAGAAACAAGCCAGCAATTTCAATTGCTGAAAAATGATAATCACCGGAATGCAAATGAAGGTCGCACACTTTTACGCGATAATCATTTCGACATATCAGCCTTTAAATCCGCGTCTGTTATGGGATACGAACAAAAATGACATTGTCGAAGACATTTTACATCGTCTTCGCTAAAAATTTGAAAGGGATCAATTCCGGTTGATACTTTCGGTGGTTTGATATCAATTCCATCTGCCGGTTATCGATTCACGAAAGATAAACTCGTCACGAATGTTTATCCGAACACTGGCCAAATTATCGTAACTACGATTCCTTGAGTGCAAGTGCAATGATAGCTTCCAAAAAAACCGATGTTGATGACTTAAATTGGAAGACTCAAAGTCAAATTCCGGGAGACTTGCGCTTATACAAATCGATCGATCGTCTTGACAATGAAGACGACGCCGTAAATTATCCAATGGAATTTTTGAATTCTTTGGAGAGGCTTGGTATACTGCCGCATCAAAGTTGGATCTGTCATTATTATGTTTCCCAATCGTCATGCATCGAAACTGTGTAATGGAACCCGACTGATTGTTACGCAAGGGGGCAGAATGCTTGATTCTACGAATTCCTTTGAGTTCTATCGATTTGCCACTTCAGTTGAAACGGATTCCGTTTCCAGTAAAAATTGCATTTGAGATGACAATCATCAGGACACAAGGATAGTCGCTAAAAATGTGTGGTATAAATTTGGAACTGCTATGTTTTTCACGCTGCCAAAAATACGTGGCGTACTCACGAGTTGAAAAACTATCTTCTCTGTACATTTACGCACCGGAACAGAAGCCAAAAAATGTTATGTATCAAACTGTGTTACATTGAAAAAAAAAAAAGAAATGATAAATTTAACTTTCTTTTCATTTCAAAACACATAATTTCACGCAGGAAAACGGCTGCGGGGTCAGCTATTTAATTGAATAATATTTGAATATATGTATTATAAAATGTTTTATATCATGTAAAATACTTACAATTTTAATAGTATATTAACATAACCATCATCTACCACCAACATATTAGAATACTCTATTACCATGAATTATGAGATTGCTGAATTGAATTATAACTACATACTCGTAGTTATGCTTACCCATTTTTTTGTATACATACCTACTACTAGTCTAAGCCGTTAGGTTAAGGTTTAAGCTAACTAATGAACTACTGTAATAAAGAATTCTATTGTATAAAGACTATACCCGCGAACGGACGTTTCCTTTTTAATCGGAATTCCTAAATTCGACCAAGGCACAGCCAATTAGCTTATAATTGCGCATCTCAGTGAGTCCAACGTTTTTAACTTCAATCTTAAAAAAGCTTAAGATTTTTTCAGTAGTCTTAAATTGTAAAAAAATTTCCGTTACATATGGGTTTTTTATTATATAAGAGTTCAAAATGCACGTTCATATAACTGAATTAATTAAAATATGTAAGACTAAATAAGTCCTCTTAAAAGCACTCTACATTTTGTTGGCCTACTTTTTTTTCTTTGAAGTGCTTTATATTTGCAATTTAAAAATTTTCGACCTTAAGATTAATCTAAGTACTGTTATTGACAAATATTTGGTTCATATTTTAGTAGGTAGCAACTTTTATGTTAAAGCTGTAATTGCCCCTAGCATTTTAATTCAGTTTATTTAATTATAATAATTAAGCCAGAGTTGAAATTTAAACCTGATCCCTTGGACATGTTTCAAAAATCATTCTTCAAAAATTATTTTAATAAGTGGCCGCCGCGGACGATCCGAATAAACTTCTGCCGAACATATTTAGTATTTGACAATTTGTGCCTTATGTCAGCAATAACGCGCCAAATACAATATTTCTTCCACAAAATATCGCCCACACCTTCATCCTATAATCCAGACGCGAAAAAATCTTTATTAGAAGCTTTCTCCATTAATTGTTATGTATATTACTACCTTATTCAGGGGTTATGAAACAAAAAAGTATATACTCGTACAAAGAACAGAAATAAAATTAGTTTTGATTGGGACTTAAAATTGCATGAAAATCAACTTGTAGAGAGAATAAAGAAATTGAAGAACTTGTTTACAACTAAAATTCATCCAACATTACATTTGAATCAGTGGCAGCAGGGAGAGCTAGTATAAAAATTGCAAATAAAAAACGGATTTAAATATAATTTTGCGTTGAGTTTGTAAGAGTGTATAGATGCGAAAAATACTTCCCTCATAAATCATATTTTTCGTATAATTACAGGTGTATCCAAACCATTAAATATTTTTTACCAATTTGTGAAAAAGTTTCAGCTTATTTGGGAGGAACCATGGTCACTGCCAACATATTATTAGCTGAATTAAGTGGGTGTGATTGCAGTTTTTCGCTACACTCTCTATTATGTCTCGACGTATATGCCGCAATGTCGAAGTGGCTTTAAAATTTTCTTTTAACTTTTCATTAAAAGTAAAAGTTGCAAGGTGTTTGACTGAGGCCGTGTAGCCGCCTGATGATAAGTCTCACGCAAAAACGAAACGAGAGCTCGGCGCTGTTCATGGTAAGGCTGAAGATATATTTTGCGTAATTTGTAAATTTTTCGCTTTGGCGAAAACTCTATTTGCACAAAAGTTAAATACACCCTTAATTCTCTACAATGCTTTCTACGGGTATGTCTTTTCAGTGACTTTTTGAGCTGGGAAGCTTTGTTTATACCGAACGTGTCGTGCATAAAATTTACGCCACGCAACTGTAGACAAGCATATGTAAATCTATTCGAAAGGAATATTGTGAAATTTATAATTTTAGTTTCTGATGCAGAAATCGATATATTAAAATTGTAAATAATTAAAAATGAGATTCTAATTAGTTTGCCGTTGTGTTTTGAAATCTTCCCGCACTTCTCTACAGAAACGGAGTCTGCTATACGCCATTCATCAACAAACTGGCATTACTGTTCAACTAACATTGGAACGATTGAAGCTTCATCTCATTTTTATACAATGTTGTTAAAAGAATGTTAGTTAAAAGAAACTTATCTCATATCTAATAAACCGTATAGTCCTTTGATGAAGTATGTCCATAGCCTGTTATGGACCTAATACCTAAATGGTCTCTATTAGTGATATTATGTGATTATGAGATCCAACCTTACAATTTTAAAAGCATTTCCTTTAATTACAATTCGAAGAAGTAAAGAAGGGCTAAGTTGGGTGCAACCGAACATTTTGTACTCTTGTAACTCTCAGGAATCAAAGTAAAGAAAATGCCTTAAGATATAAAACGTCAACCTGAGGATCCAAATCCAAGCAATTTTATGTACATACATATATGTACATACTATATAAAAACGAAAACCAATATATCTACTAGTATATGGTTATTGGAGTAGTATCGAGCAAATTTTTTATATTTTTCCCAATATATATACTAAGGGCAATATTTGTTCAAAGTTTAATCCCCTTATATTAGCTGCTTTTTGATTTGTGTACTGGAAACTGAACGAATTTAAAAATGTGCTATATGGGAAGTAGGCGTGATTATTGTCCGATTTCGCTCATTTTCATCAGGGAATAAAGTATCAATTGGTCGGGTCCCGAGATATGGGATTTTACCAAAAAGTAGGCGGTGCCACGCCCATTGTCGAATCTTTAACCCGGTCCCTATAAAGCCTTGCCTTCCCATCACGGCGGTAAATTTTTGGGTCTCTGGTGCATTCAATTATTGATTTATTGCGCTTTTAGTAGTTTTAAACGGTATCGTTATATGGAGAGTGAAAGTGGGGTTTTCATTCAATTTCGTTCATTTTCACACTATAGGTAGGAATTTATGCTGAATTTGTGCTGAGCGAATTCGGTTATTGAAGCTTTAGTGGCTTAGGAGATATATACATTGAACTTATTAGAGGGCGGGACCACGCCCTTTTTTCCAAAAAACATTTTCCAGAAGTGTCCATTCCTACTACAAGCCCCTGTGCCAAATATGAGTTTTATATCCTAATTAGGTGCTTAGTTATAGCACTTTATAGGTTTTCGGTTAATGGCGATTTGTGGACGTGTCAGTGGTTGCATATCAAGTTTCATCAAGATATTTCAATTTTTACTCAAGTTACAGCTTGCACGGACGGACAGATGGACAGACAGACAGTCAACCTAATTTCAACTTTTCGCGTCATCCTGATCATTTATATATATAACCCTATATCTATCTCGATTAGTTTTAGGTGATGGACTCTTAAACTACTGAACCGATTTTAGCAAAATTGAGCGTACTGTGTCCACTTTGAGGCAAATTAGAAGATTTGATCGTCAAAACAATTCATAAATAAGAAATACAGCGAAAGCTGTAATAAATTGACGCTCTATTAAACAGACGTTCCTTTCATTGGACATCTCCATTTAAACATTGACTCTAAAAACTGGCCAGAAAGGTTGTTTTGATAGTGTCTGTTTATGGGAGATTTCACTGCATATATTTCTTAACACACGCATGTATTTACAATCCCTCAAAAAAAATGTGATACAGTTTAACTTCCATAACTCAAACTTCTATAACCTGAAGTTCTCCATAACTTGAACCCTTGAATTAGCAATAGAGGTTTTCATGCATTAGTATTTGACAGATCACGTGGGATTTCAGACATGGTGTCAAAGAGAAAGATGCTCAGTATGCTTTGACATTTCATCATGAATAGACTTACTAACGAGCAACGCTTGCAAATCATTGAATTTTATTACCAAAATCAGTGTTCGGTTCGAAATGTGTCGCGCGCGTGTTTTGGTCAGCGATGAGGCTCATTTCTGGTTGAATGGCTACGTAAATAAGCAAAATTGCCGCATTTGGGGTGAAGAGCAACCAGAAGCCGTTCAAGAACTGCCCATGCATCCCGAAAAATGCACTGTTTGGTGTGGTTTGTACGCTGGTGGAATCATTGGACCGTATTTTTTCAAAGATGCTGTTGGACGCAACGTTACGGTGAATGGCGATCGCTATCGTTCGATGCTAACAAACTTTTTGTTGCCAAAAATGGAAGAACTGAACTTGGTTGACATGTGGTTTCAACAAGATGGCGCTACATGCCACACAGCTCGCGATTCTATGGCCATTTTGAGGGAAAACTTCGGACAACAATTCATCTCAAGAAATGGACCCGTAAGTTGGCCACCAAGATCATGCGATTTAACGCCTTTAGACTATTTTTTGTGGGGCTACGTCAAGTCTAAAGTCTACAGAAATAAGCCAGCAACTATTCCAGCTTTGGAAGACAACATTTCCGAAGAAATTCGGGCTATTCCGGCCGAAATGCTCGAAAAAGTTGCCCAAAATTGGACTTTCCGAATGGACCACCTAAGACGCAGCCGCGGTCAACATTTAAATGAAATTATCTTCAAAAAGTAAATGTCATGAACCAATCTAACGTTTCATATAAAGTTATCCATTTGAATTAGCAATAGAAATCAAATTGCATAACTCGAAGATTTTTTGTGGTTTATTCTGGTTTGAGTTAAGAAAGTTCAACTGTGATTATAATTTTCAGTAAATTGCCAAATCTTATGTGCTATTTCCTTAATGTCTAGTTAGGAGCCATTTGTCAGTTAAGTTCCGGGAAACTCAACCAAGATTCTTTCTTTTGGTAAATAACCATTTTTTAACTAGAACTGTCAGATGCTGTTAACCTAACTGTGAAAACAACCTTACGTTCGATATTTCTTCCATTGACATATATTAGAATGAACTTATTCAAACTTAAACGTCAAGTACAATTTCTGTATTCTTAATGAAATTTATTCGTAAAAGAAAATTTCACTGCCTCTGTACCGCCTTTGAAAACAAATGCTGTAAAATAACTCATTAAATTAACAAATAAGAAGCTGCTGCCTTTATGTTTAGTTTTTGATAGTTTTGTTTGCCTGACGGTGAATTTGGCATTCGTTTGCCTTTGCAATAATTTTCGAAAACTGCAATTTAAAACTTACTGCTGCCATAAAAGATGCATGTCAAGGTTGCTGAGCATTTTGCACGCTATCCAAACTTTAGTATGTAATTAAATGTTTATATATAGTTCCTAATATTAGGAAAAAATAATATTCTTCCATAACCATGTTGAAGTGATAGTCAAGTGTAAATATGAGAAAACTGACCCGCATGAAGCAAAATTTTGTAGACTAACACGAAAACACATGCATACCGAAAGAGTTTTATAGAAAACACAAGAAGGATTAGAAAATTCCAAGCAGAAGTTCTATTATGTGGAAAAATTAAATTACAATATTTATGTAAACGCATGGATGTTGCAGTTGCCTAAACGATACTCGTATTGGAAAGCATAATTCCACATATGTACAAAAAATAGAATACTTAGTTAGTTTATCGATTCATAAAAATGTAAAAAACTACTAATGGCTCATTTCAAAATCAAGTCTTATTATGGTTTTTAACGCCACTCAGTTAAATTTTAGTTGAAGTAATTCAACTTCAGATTAATTAAAGTTCTTTTGTATAAGGGTTTTCAACTACTTTCAATGAAATTCTCTTTGTTTTACCAACCCAAAAAATTAAGATTTGATAGACCAAAAATTATCAAAATTTAGTTTAGTTATTCCTGCCAAAGAGGTGAATAGTTATTAGAAGAAAAAATTAAATTTGATTGACATTACGACAACAAAAATTTTGGTTCAAAACCGATGTGCTACGTGTAGGAAAAGCCAATAGAAATGTTCGCCTTTTGAAGCAAATAAATTAGACACCCAATTTTCGATTCTTCGGAATCGAAGTTCTGCTCTGCCAATGCGTGACCCATCTATGAAAACCAAGCTAGATTCCAAAACTTATATTTAAATTTAGTAAAGTATAGATTTCAATATTTCTTTCAAAAGTTCAATATGTTGTGATAACTAAGGATGCTAATAATAATAACATAATTCGATGAACCATAAAATAATTTGGTTAGAACAAAATTATGAACTTGCACTAGAGTATGGCTTTCTAATAAAAAATATCCACAGTTATTTTCAAATTAACCTCTTCTGTACCGAAAGCAGAATCCTAGATATAAGTACATTTGGTGTTTGATGAAATACTGTTAACATGACCTAAAAGAGGTTGAGGCCTTTGATAAAATAAAAAATAAAATAAAAAAAAGTTTATTTGGAAGTTTTCCATAAGTTTCATACTGAGTACGCCATTTACATATATTACTTTCATGAGATATTCACATATTTAGCTTGAGTTTACAATTATTTCTCTAACTGCAAATGTGTAAGTAGTAAGAAGAATATGTTAAAAATCACCTCTGAAACACATGAAATACATATGTACTGAGGTAAATAGAGAAACTCAACGTTTTATATTTCGCACAACTCATAAGGTTATGTTGAAAGATGCTTAGTGAAACCATCAGGTCCATAAAAATCGAGAAGGGCCTCACCGAGCAGTTCGATACCAGACAAATGAGATTTTCTCTCGTGCGTTTTCTGCAGTGTAGGAAAAAGTGATATACACCGATAGTCTCAATCGTAATGGCACTCAAAGGGCACTGGGGTAAGCAGATGGCATTTACATCGTAGACCTCAACAACCGAGCCGTCAGCAAAGCCTAGAATAATAATTGAAATGGGTTAGCTTTGTGGTAAACAAAAGGATAACAAACTAACTGCAAATCACACATAAACATTCCTCGCGTCTTGGGAACTACGTCACAGTTGACAACTGTAAATTGCAAAAAGCGAACTACATTGTATTTCACGGTTGTTGTTTCACTGGAAATCAAGCATAGAATAATTTTTGCTAGCATGTGCTACTTTAAAATCGGCAGGCAATGAAAAAGCAGATACCTCTCTCGACTAATAAATATTATATTCCATAAGTCTTCCATCTTTCTCGTCCTATCATTCGGCACAAATACTTGGACGATGACGAACAGAGATGAGAAAGCATTCGAGAAAACTATTCCACACAAGATCTTTAGAGCAATCCGCATGAGCGATGAATATCGAAAAATGTAGAACCACAAACTGTATGAGCTCTACGGCAACATGCAAATTGTTAAGCGCTAAAAAATTCAACGAATTAGGTGAAGCCATTGGTATGGAGGTGAAAGTGAAAAGCTCCTTCGATTTGTGACCCATGAGTGGACGATGTAAGCAAGGTTGCCTGTCTGCACTTAAGATGCATAACTGGTGTGACCTCATTAAGCATAGAGACACAACTGTAGTCCGAATAATTCATTTTTTTAATACGACTTGAATACATTTCTTTTAAGTAAATAAAATGTCTTAATTTGGTCACACATGAGGATTTCTACTTAATGCAGCGCATAATTGTTCTACAATTTTCCATTCTCATGTTCTGTTAATATCAAACATCCCATTTAGCACTATGCCAAGTATCTTCCGGTACAAGTGAGAAAAAAACAAATGTGAAATAAAGAGAGACACGAACCATTTGCTTGCCGGATACTTTAAAGTTTAAACACATTAGGCAATCACCATTTGATGCCTGTTGACTGCCATTTCTTGTTATTTGTGTTGGCTACCCACTGTGCCTGGGTTTCCTTTCAGTAATTAAAATAATTACTGTTTGTGCTATAATAATTAACACATGCGTCTAACAATGCCTATTAATTTGTTGTTGTTTATTGGCTTTTTTGGTTTTCTTTTTACCCTGCTTGCGTACTTCTCGCTCGTGATTTATCTAATCAAAACCTCAATGTGTGTATTACTACAAACACAGACTTGTCTCTGCTAATGTTGTAACAACAAGAATATTAATAGCAGCGAGACTACTCAGAGATTAACACAAAAACAAAGCATTAGGAAAATGGTTTGTTTCATGTTTAACTATACATGAATATTAAACGCTGCTATGGTCGGCTGTAAAGGGATACCAAGTTTGAATATGAAAGCGTCTAAGTCGGAATGTGGAAAATATGGATATCATAATTTAACAGATTTTTCAATAAATATACGAGTTTAGTGATAAGCGATTTGGCCGACGTTTTTAGATTTATGAAATGGCATGATTATTCTAAATACACGGGTGCAAATAAACTTTTAATAACAAATTTTCAATCGCAGAACTTATCGTATGAAAAGCAAACTAATTTATATAGTTTGTTGCTAACAATTTTTCTTACATTTTTAATAATAGAAGGGTGTCATATGCATAAGAAAATCCAAAACAAGCGTATTAATGAAATGAAGAATTAGTTGAGCTCAGAAAGCACTGCAATTCTGTCGTCGCCTTCAACGTAATCAGTGTGGAGAAAATGCAAAAAGTTTCAGAAAAGTATTTAAAAGTCAGAAGAAGCTTCTGAAGTCAGCCATTGACCCCAATAAAAAGAATTGTTTTGAAAAACTCTGTGAAGAAGCAAACGAAGATCTTTGATGAACAGCACACACAATCTGTATATCAAAATTCAAAAATATAGCACAACTATCCAAAAGCACATCTTTTGTGATGAATATCGTCGAAACTTTGTTTCCAAAATACCACTTTAGTTCTTGCTATGCCACGAACGGAAATTGTAAAGCCATAATTGCTAGTTAGTTAAGAAGAAATATTGGACATATGTACTTAGCTGGAAAAATTAAAAGCAGCAAGGCGCCTGGAGTAGATGTCATACCAAACAGATTTCTTAAAGGATCATAACGTTGAATCAAAAACTATTCGCAACAATATACATATCCGATCCGATCCGTGGAAAGTCCAGTGATTGGTTCCACTTCCTAAAGCAAAACCCCTTCATCATATCGACACAATTGACAAACATTGCCTTCTGATCATCCAGGATGTGAAGAATGTCTTAAAATCAGCAGTTTTAAAGAGAAAACATTTTCTAAAAGATTTAGTTCAGGGAATGGTAACAAGAAATGTCGAGCATCCTCTGATTTAAAAAAAATAAGGAAAAGAATATTTTAAAAAATTTGCATTTTAAGAAAATAAGTATTGGCCCACATGTTGATCGTCATTTATGTCCTCACAACCACTTTGAAAACGTTGAAACCACTCGTGTACTCTGCTACGGGATAGGCAATCAGCGCCATAAACTTGTTTCATCAATTGAAACATTTCGGTAAAAGTTTTATCAAATTTAAAACAAAATTTAATGTTGGCTCTTTGTTCGAAGCTCATTTTCGCACCGATACCACAAACATACTAACACTTAAAATGCAATAACTTCACTTCCAATAGATGAAATGTCATGAAATTCTTACTGGGCAATTGATCAAGATAGCGCTAGATTCGAAAAGTCCTGTTTACTTTGGAACTCATTTTGTATATATTAATTACATAAGACATTTTAAAATATTTTGATGAACAAAAATGTTATACAACGCTTAGGTGTTGTGGTGAACAAATATACACACAGTATACTAAAAAATTTAAAAATTGTATAACAACTGAAAATAATTTATCCAGCAACCATAGGGGGGTAACTAAGTGCGAGAATACGTGCGATTCTTAAAAGCAAATATACAAACAAAGTATAAAATATTCGGTTACACGAGAACTTAGAACTTTCTTACTGTTGTTTGTTTGGGTTAAATGAAATTTCGTTATTAAAAAATGAAAAATATCGAGTGATTACACAGCTAGAGGACATTTTGTGCTTACCTTGTATACAACACAAATAAAATATTTTATAGTTGATGTGAATACGGTTTGTTTTAAAGTGCATTCGATAAAAGAGATATTTATTTAAGACGCACGTAGTTGACCATATAATACACAAAAGGACGACTGCAAAACATATTGCGAGCGATTGGAAAAACCCGATTCAGTGCATCTGATTGCTGTTAAAGAGTAGCAATAGCCGACAAGGGCTGTGCAGTAAAAAAGGTCAGAAAAATTACTTTAATTGATGAATGTACGCTTTACTTCTTTTCGAAAACGCACTAAGTATAGACTTTTCTATAGAAATGAGTGATATAAAAGAAGAAAAGTTGAACGCCCAAAAGAAAGGAAACTACAGATAATTGCAACATATGTATATATATATACATTATATACATTTTAAGGTAATTCCCAGGCATTGATTCGTACAAGTTGCAACAGTATAAAATGATCGGTTGTACCCGAGTGTAGCCATGCCTTACTTGCTTTATAATAAAATTATTTTTTTGCTAAAACAATCAGTCAATGTGACCACAGAAAGACAAACAGACTGCCTACCTCCCAATGTTACGATCGACCATAACGAGTCCGGGATGGGATAGATACCGAGAGTTGAAGAGGGAAGCGAGACGCATTTGCAGACTGAAAAAGAAAGAGGCCGAAATGCGTGAGTATGAAGAGCTTGATAAGCTGGCCGACAGGGGTAATGCTCGAAAATTCTGCGAAAAAATGCGGCGGTTTACAGAACGTTTCAAGACCGGAGCATACTCTTGTAGAACCCCCAAAGGTGATCTAGTCACCGATGCCCAGAGCATACGTAAATTATGGAGGGAACACCTACTGTATGGCAGTGAACGTACCATGCTAGGAGAAGGCGAACCCGATTCCACAATCGATGACGATGGAGCAGACGATCCAATACCCGACCATGAAGAAGTTCCAATAACAATTACCCGCCTGAAGAACAACGCTGGCGTATGCCGATGCTATTGACATCATCGGCCTCAACACCCGCGCCGTTAGTTCTGCTTTCTGCAGACTGAACAAGGAAGCAACGCAAATGGGTCTGCCAGTGAACGAGGGCAAGACGAAACATCTCCTGTCATCAAACGAACAGTCGTCGCACTCGCGACTTGGCTCTCACGTCGCTGTTGACAGTCATAACTTTGAAGTGGTAGATAATTTCGTCTATCTTGGAACCAGCATAAACACCACCAACATTGTCAGCCTGGAAATCCAACGCAGGATAACTCTTGCGAACAGGTGCTACTTTGGACTGATTAGGCAATTAAGCAGTAAAGTCCTCTCTCGACAAAAACCAAACTCTACAAGTCACTCATAATTCCCGTCCTGCTATATGGTGCAGAGGCTTGGACGATGACAACAACTGATGAATCGACGTTGCGAGTTTTTGATAAAAAGGTTCTGCGAAAGATTTATGGTTCTTTGCGCGTTGGCCACGCCGGATATCGCTTTGATGGAACGATGAGTTGTATGAGATATATGACGACATTGACATATAGTAGTTCAGCGAATTAAAAGACAGCGGCTACGCTGGCTACGTCTTGTTGTCCAAACACCCGCTGAGTACCCGCCGGGGGAAGCAGAGAAAGTGGAAGACCTCCACTCCATTGGAAAGACCAAGTGGAGAAAGACCTAGCTACGCTTTGAATGTCCAATTGGCGGCACGTAGCGAAAAGAAGAAACGACTGGCGCCCTGATGTTAACACGGCTATAATCGCGAAAGCGATTAAATACTTGCCATCATAAAAAAACAATGACAAAGTAAATATGGAAAACAGGAAGGATGTTTAGATCTTTTAAACGGCGGCCACTTAGTGCCAGTGTTTATGTGAGTCGCTCATCTCAAAGTAATCCAGAAAGAAATAATTTATATAAAAGGTTATGTTTTTGTCTGCGGTTGCAAATTTATAATACTTCCTACTTTTAATTAAAATGTATACAAAAAACTCATATACCACTTTAGCTTCCAATAATATAAAAAGTTAGGTTACACCCGAACTTTGACATTTCTTAGTTGTGTGCTTTGTAATTTGATTTATTTTTTAAAATTTTGTATGCAAGCGCTTCATTCCGTATGTTTGTATAGGGTTACCAGATGGAGTGGTTTTATCAGTACGCGTAGTGACTTTTAGACCCTCGTACTGATATACGAGGGCTGCTATATATATTTCTGGCCTAATAATGAAAATAGGCATATTTATCAACGATATTTATCAACGGTCGATTGCTGTTTTGTTTCGGGCTCATACGCATAGATCCATGATTCGTCACCTGTGACGATATTATAAACGTCTTTTGAAGCACCGTGATCGTATTTTTTCAGCATTTCTTTACACCAATCCACACGACCCTTTTTTGGAGCGATTGTCAAATTGTGCGGGATCCAACGAGAACAAACCTTTTTTACGGCCAGGTGTTCATGCAATATCGAATGTATGGTGATGGGAGAAAAGCACAGGCATGCCTCTATCTGAAGGTATGTTACATAACGGTCATGCATTATCAGTTCACGTACGGCATCGATGTTTTCTGGCACAACGGCTGTTTTTGGACGACCTTCACGGAATTCGTCTTTGAGCGAGCGTCGGCCACGATTGAATTCGTTTTACCAGTTTTCCACAGTGCTATAGGATGGTGCTTCATAGCCATACAAAGATTTTAGTTTATCGATGCACTCTTGTCGTGATAATCCACGTCGAAAGTTGTGAAAAATGATCGCACGAAAATGTTCACGAGTTAATTCCATTTTTTGGTCGAGATGAATTTTTTAATTCCCTGTAAATAAAACAATTCACTATTAAATGACAAAACGTTCTGAGTGATGTTATGCTACAAAATGTCCAATGGAAATGTCAGATTGCACCTGGCAACACTTAGTGTTGCCTAGTCCAGAAATATATATGTAACGGGTGATTTTTTTGAGGTTAGGATTTTCATGCATAGTATTTGACAGATCACGTGGGATTTCAGACATGGTGTCAAAGAGAAAGATGCTCAGTATGCTTTGACATTTCATCATGAATAGACTTACTAACGAGCAACGCTTGCAAATCATTGAATTTTATTACCAAAATCAGTGTTCGGTTCGAAATGTGTTTCGCGCTTTACGTCCGATTTATGGTCTACATAATCGACCAAGTGAGCAAACAATTAATGCGATTGTGACCAAGTTTCGCACTCACTTTTCTTTATTGGACATTAAACCAACCACACGAATGCGTACAGTGCGTACAGAAGAGAATATTGCGTCTGTTTCTGAGAGTGTGGCTGAAGACCGTGAAATGTCGATTCGTCGCCGTTCGCAGCAATTGGGTTTGTGTTATTCGACCACATGGAAGATTTTACGCAAAGATCTTGAAGAACCGTATAAAATACAGCTCGTGCAAGAACTGAAGCCGAACGATCTGCCACAACGTCGAATTTTCAGTGAATGGGCCCTAGAAAAGTTGGCAGAAAATCCGCTTTTTTATCGACAAATTTTGTTCAGCGATGAGGCTCATTTCTGGTTGAATGGCTACGTAAATAAGCAAAATTGCCGCATTTGGGGTGAAGAGCAACCAGAAGCCGTTCAAGAACTGCCCATGCATCCCGAAAAATGCACTGTTTGGTGTGGTTTGTACGCTGGTGGAATCATTGGACCGTATTTTTTCAAAGATGCTGTTGGACGCAACGTTACGGTGAATGGCGATCGCTATCGTTCGATGCTAACAAACTTTTTGTTGCCAAAAATGGAAGAACTGAACTTGGTTGACATGTGGTTTCAACAAGATGGCGCTACATGCCACACAGCTCGCGATTCTATGGCCATTTTGAGGGAAAACTTCGGACAACAATTCATCTCAAGAAATGGACCCGTAAGTTGGCCACCAAGATCATGCGATTTAACGCCTTTAGACTATTTTTTGTGGGGCTACGTCAAGTCTAAAGTCTACAGAAATAAGCCAGCAACTATTCCAGCTTTGGAAGACAACATTTCCGAAGAAATTCGGGCTATTCCGGCCGAAATGCTCGAAAAAGTTGCCCAAAATTGGACTTTCCGAATGGACCACCTAAGACGCAGCCGCGGTCAACATTTAAATGAAATTATCTTCAAAAAGTAAATGTCATGAACCAATCTAACGTTTCAAATAAAGAACCGATGAGATTTTGCAAATTTTATGCGTTTTTTTTTTTAAAAAGTTATCAAGCTCTTAAAAAATCACCCTTTATAACAGCCTATGTACTGATTTTTCAATGAAGTGTACTGATTTTCGGCGCAAACGCCTTTTTTCGTAAACTTATCCAATTTTATTGGATACGCACACGCGCACATTCGATAAACGCACCGAACGATTTTTAAATCGGATAAAAAGAGACAAAATATATCGATCGTTATCGAGACTTTCGATGCTGTTATTCACACCACCATTGTCAACAACGTTTATAATTCTTTCAAATCAATCGTGTCTTCGTTTAATTTACATACTTAACACTTACTTAATATCATCTCCAACGGCACTTAAAGTCTGGGCTGCAGAAAGAACTCTGGCATTCCACACTGTAAAACACCACTCTAGTTATAATGGAATGGATTGTACTACACCTCTTCTTCGTACGTTATTCGTAGATTCTGAAATAGCCAAACAATTGTCTTGTGCGAGAAAAAAAACTGAGGCTATAATTAATGGTGTTTTGGCTCCACGTGCGATATGCGATGAACAAAAAGCTTTAGAAGGAATTCAGTTCATAAGATTGAGCACAGATGCTTCTAATCATGGTCATCATAAGCTTTTCCCCATTGTTACTCAATACTTTGATTTTGAAAATGGGGGTATTCAAGTGAAATTGCTGGATTTAGAAGAAACAAATAACGAGAAGGCTGAAACGATTACAAATTTGATTGAAAGCGTTCTCGAGACACAAAATTTGACTGACAGCTTTTGTATCAGATAACGCTCCAATCAATTTTGGTGGCTTGAATGGCAAGGGGTCTAACAATGTGCTGGCCCCACTCAAAGAAAAAATAAATTCTCGTGTCATTGATGTTGGGTGCCCTGCTCATATTCTTCATAATTGCGCCCAGCATGGATTAGATCAATTCGGAAAATATGATATTAATGCCCTCGTTTTTAAACTGTCCAAGCATTTCTCGGTGTACACTGTCAAAACAACTGAATTGAAAGAATTCTGTGAGTTCGTTGATGTTCAATATCAACCTTTACTTTCATACAGCAAGACTCGATGGCTTAGTTTGTTTTCTGCAGTGGAACGAATTCTCAAACTGTTCCCTGCATTAAAAGCTTACTTCTTATCAATCGAAAAACCTCTAAAATTTCTGGAAAATTTCTTTTTTGATGATTTGGCTGAAAGCTATCTTTTGTTTGTCCACTCATTTATGTTCACATTTCAATCATCAAGAGAAAGCAAAGGCAACAGTATTTTTGAAATTAATTCAATCATTTAATCCGATGCTAATTCCTTGCGAAAGCGAATCAAGCACAAGTTTTTGCCTCTTACTCTACTTTCAAAACTTGACACTTTGAAATCAGAAGGAAAAAAAACAATGCCTTGATTTCCATGAAAGAACCGTTAGTGTTTATCAGGAAGCTCTTGAATACCCATATCTCACATCAATATCATTATCTCTGTGTTGTTCAATCAAAGGTCATTGAATAATACATATGTGTTGGTAGTCACCATTTGTTTTGGTAAATATAAATATAAACAAATATTACTATATACAAATATAACGCTCACTTCATAGCTGTACCTATCTGGATAAAACAGGTAAGCCAAAAATTTAGTAAACAGAACGACATGAAAGTAAATATCTTATTGCGTAAGATTGACAAATTTTACTACCTGGTAAC
The DNA here is from genome assembly GCF_023373825.1 of Bactrocera dorsalis. Taxonomy (NCBI): domain Eukaryota; kingdom Metazoa; phylum Arthropoda; class Insecta; order Diptera; family Tephritidae; genus Bactrocera; species Bactrocera dorsalis. The sequence goes on along the minus strand of NC_064303.1, from coordinate 37,279,788 downwards.
AATGATAAAATTTTAAAGCTTCTATTTCAAATACAGAAGATGCAATCATTTGTTCAATATGCGAGCATTCCAGCAAACTGCCTGCCTTTATATTTATTCAACTTGCAGTGAAAGACTGCTAGAGTTGAGCTCTTGACGTGCCCTTTGCATGCTTTTCAAGTTCCCAATATTGAATAACTCTGTCCCTTTTATATGCTATAGGATAAGCAAGTATGCACATACATACATTTGTACCTATGTTTACTTGTTCGTTTGTCTTAGAATCGGCAGAGTCCTTTGGGAATACCTGTATACATTCGGCCACGACGATGACACAAAATGTTAATTCTGCAGCAGTGATAACGAAAACGCCGAGCATATCTTTTTCTTCTGTTCGAGATACGTAATGGAGAGAACTACCATCGAAGGAATAACAAACCAAAGGATGACGCCTGACAACATTATAAGCCACATGCTGCAATCAAAGTTGGTATGGGCAAAAATGAAAGAGTGGGCCGCAATAGCGATCCATGAACTCAGGTTAAGAGAACGACAGCGAAGAAGCTTGGGAGCAGCTGAATAACTACGAAAGGAGTTTCTGAGGAGGCTTTCTTGCCCAGCTTGGTCCTGCGAAGTAATACCTAACGGCGGTTCCGCAGGGCCAAATACAAGCTAACGCAGCCGGAGTTAAGGGTTTAGTACGTAGGCGTACTGCTACGCAAGTCCAGTAAAATTAGATAATACTAACTGGGCGTGATCCCGAAAGAGGTGTATCTTTTGCGGGCAATATGCATCGTACATGCTGCCCGTCTAAGGCAGTATCTTTTGGAAGATTCCCCCTCCGACAAAAAAAAAAAAATAAAATAAAAAAAAAACTATGTTTACTTGTTCGTTTGTCTTAGAATCGGCAGAGTCCTTAACGATGTCTTTCCGTGCTAGCACTGCTAGTTCTTGTTGTTGTTGTGTAAACCAAAGTGGCTAGCCCTTACTTTTTGTATTTACATTGTTGCCATTGTTGTTGTGCCATTTTAAGTCATTACAGTGTCGGTTTTGTACTCGACTTGCACTCCTTCTCTCTGAGAGCACTCAGTAGAAACTCGGTATAAGTGAACTGTGGGATGACATTTAAAGCTGTTTACGTACAGCTGCAATCGAAACCGCGAGCGGCATGGGATAGATACCGTGAGCTGAAGACGGAACTCAGACGCATTTGCAGATATAAAAAGACAAAAACCGAGATACATGAGTATAAAGAGTTTAAGAAGCTGCCCGAAAGGGTTAAAGCTGGAAAATTGTATGAAAAGATGAGGCGAAGAAAGGTTTCAAGACCGTAGTATACTCTTGTAGAACCCAAAGTATAAGTCTAGTGGCTCATGTACATAGCATACTGAAGTTAAAGAGGGTGCGCTTTTTTAGTTTGCTAAAGGAAAGTAAAAGTGTAACAAATAGATATGGCGAGCCCGATTGACGATGGAGATGACGTTTTATTGCCCGACCATGAAGAAGTTCGAATATCAATTACACGTCTGAAGAAACTTTGCACGATATGGTCGGCTGAAACCACGTCCAACGATTGGAACCTAAGTGTGCTCTGCCCAATCCTGAAAAAGAGAGATCCCACAATCTGCACCAGTTATCGTGGAAAGTCTCCTTAATATCGCTTATAAGGCCTCATTGAGCATAGTGTGTGAAATTGTGAAGCCCACAGTTAACAAAATGATTGGATCTTATCAATGCGGCTTTAGATCTAGAAAATATACTATCGTTCTGATTTGCACCATGTGAAAAACCTTGAAGAGGACCTATGACATGTCGATTTTAAAGCTAAAATGGACTGCTCCAAAAGAAACTGCTTCCATTCCACTATGTCTGAACTTGGAAGCCTCCAAAAACTAATACGGCTCTGTAAGCTGACGCTGAGGAACACAAGCTTCGTCAGGATCGGGAAGGACCTTTCCGATCCGTTCGATACTAAACGAGACTTCAGACAAGGCGACTAGTATTCTTCAATCTACCGCTGCAGAAATTAATACGAGCCGCTGGGCTACGACAGTCAGTGCATTCACGACATGGCAAACACGTCACTGCTCACAGTCATTACTTTGAAGTTGTAGATAGTTTCCAATATAGATGGAACCAGTATCAGCACCAAGAACAATATCAGCCGTGAAATTCAACGCAGAATCACTTTTGCTAACAGATGCCACTTTGGCCTAAGTAGGCAACTGAAAAGTAAAGTGCTTTCTCGACAAAAGACCATAAGTTTATAAGTCTATAAGTCGTTCATTATTCCCGTCCTGCTATACGATGCAGAGGCATGGACGATGACAACATCTGATGAATCGACGTTACTAGTTTTCGAGAGAAAGGTTTCGCGGAGATTAATAGTCCTTTGTGCATTGGCGAATGCAGTCGTTGTTAACCCGGCTATAACCTTTTGCGATTTTTATTCACAAATGATCTTTGGACGTGTTTTCCATTTATCCTTCCGATGCCAGTAAGATTTCTGACTGTTATTCGTCTATTTTCAAACATCAATAAAAGAATTTTTGTGACATATTGATCATTATTTTCGATCAAAAGACGAAGAGCAAAATTTCGAGGATTAAGGTTTTTTGAAATCCGGTTGACTGTCTGTCTGTCCGTCCATTCGTGCAAGCTGTAACCTAAACCCCTTATGCTACAGCAAACAAATTTGCTGAGTACAAATCTTATAAGAATTTCTACCGACAGCGTGAAAATGGATGAAATCGGAGTATAACCCAGCTCACTCCTTGTACAACGATACTGTTAAAAACTACTAAAGGTTAATCAATAATTAAATACGCCAGAGACATTAAATTTTACCACCAAAACTGTTCAAACCCCTAGGTACCGAATGTTTAGACCCCAGTACCCATAGTTGATCTTTCTTCGAAAATAGCGGCCAATGTCTGAGATATATAATATAATTGAAATTCAGGGATATTCAGACCAATACTTCCATTTGCCTCCAAATAGTTTATACACTTGAAAAGATTTTCGAATTTCCGGGTGACTTTGTGCCGCATATATCGGCCAATATGTCTCATCTCAATGAAAATGAGCTAGCGTGTTTTACTTATAAAAGTGTATCTTTGTGAATAAAATAGATAAATTTGAGCGAAAACTTGTTCCAGCCACTATATAAATTATATCAGAATTTTCGAATGTCCGCCTGACTTTGCCCTATATGAATAATTTTTAAGTTTGTGACGAGTTAATAGTATGTGGTATTAGGAAAACTAGATAAAATCTGGTCGATACTACCCCAACTTCCATATACTACATGTAATGATTTTCGTTTTTCTAACAAACCTTGTTAGTATAGGAGTTAAATACGATATAGTATATTTATATATAAAACTAGCTGACCCCATAGGCGTTGTCCTGCGTGAAATTATGTGTTCTGAAATGAAAAGATAGTTTAATCTATATCGTGTTGGAAATCATTTATTTGCAATTTTTCAAAATTTTTTGCTAATGTAGCGCAACTTGATAAGCAACATTCTCTGGTTTCTGTTCCAGTGAGTAAATGCACCGAAAGACAGTTTTCCACCTCGTGAACAGGCCACTTTCAACAGGCCGTGTGAAAAACATGGCATTTCCAGATTTATACCACACACATCTAGCGACTATCTTTGTGTCCAGTTGATTGTCATCGCAAATGCAATTTTTACTGAAAACGGAATCCGTTCGAACTGAAATGACAAATCGTTGGAACTCAAAGGAATTGGTAGAATCAGGAATTCTGCCCCTTTATTTGATAGCAGTACAATTAGTAGGGTTTCATTAGAAAATTTGGTTACATGAAGATTGCGAGACATAATAATGACATATCCAACTTTGAGACGCAAATACCAAGCAGCGGCATAGAAAGCCTCTCCAAAGATTTTTGAAATTCCTCTGGATAATTCACGGCTTCGTATTTTTGGGAGCTAAAATTGCACGTGCACTTAAGCAATCGTAGTTACGATAATTTTGCGAATATTCGATTAAACATTCGTGACGAGTTCAATATTCGTTGAAGTGAATTGACAACAGGTAGGTGATTGATATCAAACCACTGGAAGTTTCAATCGAAATTGACCCATTTCCAATTTTCAGCGAATGTGATGTAAAATTTCTTCAGCAATACCATTTTTGTACATATCCCATAATTCACGCGGATTTGAAGGGTGATATGTCGAAACTTCAGTGGCATGCGAAGTAGCTATCGCATCATTCATCGTTTGATTCCAGAGATTTTTATGTTTCAGCAATTTTAATTGCTTCCATGCTTCTCAAAAAGTTGCACACACAGTACCATTCAATACGCAATGTCTCAAATGAAGTCAAACCGCGTACATTAATCAGTAGCTACCGAAGGAAGAAGCAATCGTCTTTTTTCGGATGGATTGTATAAATTAGTCCTATTGCATTAGTTGAGAACACACCTGGGTGTTGATCTATTGCTTGGCTTTGCTTTCTGCGTTACCATTTCTTCGGCGATACATTCCAAGTACAATATCAAGGAATTCATGAATAGAGCAATGTTCTCGCAAATGGATCACTGACGCAAGCTGAGAAAAAATTCGTAAATATCAATTTTGTTGTTGGCGGGGTTTTCCCTGGCTATACTGTATTCTCTGGGTTGAAATACACTCTTTGGTCTTCTCCAAATGAACTGCGAGATCCACAACTTTCGGAAAATGTTCATGAATTGCAAAAGTTAATATCTTACAAAACGCTGCAAGTTCAGATATCGACCCATATCATATTTGCTGATCTCATCTCGTCCAAGGCCAATACTTGCCACGTTGCTTTCTTTCGTGACGTACTTGCAAACGTATTTGATCGATTTCACCAAACTGCCATACTCAACATTGATATGAGTTTTAAATGTGAATTAGGCAATAGTGACGAACACTGTATGATCCATGTGATATTGTTATGTGTTATTGTGAGACTTAAAAACCGAAGTGGGATTGTGGTGTCCGCAAAGTCAATGAACCATATTGGTTTTCGCCACTTCGTATAATTCTGGATCTATCTCTGGATCAGGAATTTCCGCAGGAATGATTTCGTCAATTTGACCTGGTGTAACCACCATCCACCACCCAAAGAAGAATGTGTGCGTGCCGCAAACCTCTTTTTTGCAAGTCAACAGAGTACATCCAGCAGCTAATATCACCATATATACTATACGTAGGCAGAGTTCATCAAACATCGTTGCTGTTACTTGAAAAGTAGTGCTGTGACATCCTGACGATCTTATTGATTCATCGGGATTCAGTAATTCCGTAATCTATGGCCATTTTGCACTGGAAGTGAAGGTAACTAGAAAAACTGTGAGTACTCGTGCATGTGCTTTGCATGGGTTAGAGCCTGCTATCCTTATCAATTGTCCAGTGAGAATTTCATGACATTTCATTGATTGGAAGTGAAGTTATTGCGTTTTAAGTGTCAGTATGTTTGTCAGGTGCGAAAATGAGCTTCGGACATAGAGCCAACATTAAATTTGTTTCAAAATTGGTAAAACTTTTGCCGAAATGTTTCAATTGATGAAACAAGTTTATGGCGATTATTGCCTATCCCATAGCAGAGTGCACGAGTGATTATATCGAAACTGTGAGTAAATTCATCAAAAACCAGCCGAAATCACCATTGAAATAAATTCATGGAAATGGAATTGAACATCTCCAAAACATTTTGACCGAACATTTGGACTTACGAAAGGTGTGTGCAGGGTTTGTTCCGTACAAATTGAATAACGACCAAAAATTGCTCATAATCCAACATTCGAAGGACAACAGCTAATCTTGGGGGTGAGAAATTCCAAATCAGGGTGATGGTACTAGGTCAGTATAGTAAAACCCTCGAAGGGTTTGGCGTTCGTATATGTCAGTTTTTTTTTATGACCTTTTAAATTTTTTCCTTATCTTGATGTTTTTTCGCGAACCCCTTGTCCGATTTTGGTGAAACAAATTTAGAAAAATTAAGAATTACAATTTCTATTTGTTTTTATTCAAAAAAGTGTCATTTATCGCCATCGAAGTAGTTAGTTTTCGCAGGCGTTGCGTTGAGAAGGTATTACACCAAATCGGTGTAATACCAGTGCTCGCAATGACTCTGCCTAACCGATGTGTTAGTTTTCGCAGTCGTTGCGTCGAAACGATATCACCCCGACTCGGTGTGATATCAGTGCGCGAGTTAATATCGTTTTCACGATATGCGTTTAAGAAAACAATTTTATTTCTACGCCGAAATGCGTGTCTTTATTGATATTCTTAAGGACTAATTTTAATATAAGATCTTACAGCTATTTATACTAGTGAAATGCGGCTGCTGTTATCTGCTTGAACTTCTTTGATTGATATAATTTGATATCCGTTATCTTGCTATCACTTGTTTGTTATACAAGTGGAAGAGATGCGGAGGTGGTTATCGCAGTGGATTATTCCATTGCCAGATGTTTGTCGTTTATAGTATGTTGAGAATGCATTTCTAGATAATGCATGTGTGGTTGGTATTGTAACAATAGTCCATTTCTATTGTTCGACTGATAGTGCATGTCAATCATCGGTTTACATAGTTCGCTCGGGATGTATATTAAAAGATAAGATGTATGTGAGTGTGTGTGTGTGACCCGGACCGAGGCTATGTCGTTAACTCGCGCAATGGCTCGACCGTAGTCTCAGTCGCGTCGCGATACAGCGATATCACAGCTGCGCTGCCTCGAGCAGCGTCACTACTAGTGCACCGTTAACATATCAGTCACAGCTGCGCTGCCTCGAACAGCGTCAGTACCACTGCTTGCACACCATAGTGCACCGTTACCAAACTAACGCGATTAACAGGCGACTCGCATGTAAGTACAGACTAGAGAAAAGGAATGGTGCTGGGTGAGTTGCTAACCGGAGTTCAACGCGTTCAGTCGACATAGTTAATTTTTATAATTTCTCCTTCGCAGGGGAGCCAGGAAAATACTGCCCTGTATAGTACAATCAACCGCGTCTGATAGTGACTACTCCTCGCCTGAAGCCAAAAGGACCATCACCACCTCAGCGAAATTACCGTGCTAACTTCAACAAGAGCCAACGCCTGGCACGCCAATTTGGCTCGCTTCCACCTGACTCGCCGTATCAATACAAGCTGGTCTGGCGGTCCACATAAGGGGGTGTGGATACATCTTTCACAGCAGTAAACATTTTCTTTGCTAAGGGTTCGTGGGTCCCAAGGCTGACCCTGGAGCGGCTGAGCATACCTCAGCTATAGACGAAACCCCATTACAAATGGCGCCCGAGCAGGGACCTGAGTTTGTGAGTGACAGTGAAAAACATGAAACGGTCACCAAGGCTCATGAATTAGGTTCGCCACACCCCCTACACAATCATAAGCATCGCAGTACTTCAGCAAATAAGGCTCTAAGGCTTGAGACGGACACGACCAGTTGGATTTATTGGCTAAAAAAGGAACGATTAGTCACCGAGGGCAGACGACACCACATCGCTGCCGAAGAGCGCACCGTAGCAGATCTCCGTAGCGAGCTGAGCGCCTGCATCCGTGCAAAGCGCCACAATAAATCCACGAAGGACCTAGTGAAAGCTTTGGAAAGGGAAATGAAAGAGGAAGGTAACGCCACCATACTTGTTCCAACCACCACGGTAAGAATCCCGAGCAAAGCAACAGCAACACGTGACGACATCACATCGCCTGCAAAACTGCCAGATTTGGAGGTTATAAGCTCCGTGCGGCGATGGAACATACGCTACAGCGGTCGCGAAAACTTACACGACTTTCTGGAGCGATACGAAGAACTAGCCGAATGCTACTCTATAGCAAATAATCAGCTTCTTGCTACTATGCCGGAAATTTTGCAAGAAAAAGCGCTGCAATGGTTTCGTATAAACCGCAATGTCATTAACACGTGGGCCGACTTTCGTTACGAAGCTGAACGGTTCTTTTTACCGAAACGACACCTCGCACATCTGGAAGAAACCATCCATCAGCGCAAGCAATTACCCAGGGAGAAAGCAAAGGATTATGTGTTGGCCATCCAAACGCTTATTCGCCAGCACCCGAAACTTCGCGAGGAGGTTCACACCGAACGTACATATTACGGTCTAAGGGTGGAATGTCGCTTATACGTCCGTCGAAGCGACTTCAACAGCGTAGACGAACTACTCGAGTTAACTGGAGAATTCGAACTGTTAAAAGGCGAGGAGACCAGGCAAGCAAGAAATACGAATCACTGTTTGACGGCGGTAAGTACTAAGTATTGCCGCGAGAAAGTTTGTTGGCGATGTAAGCAGCCGGGAAACCGAAGACACCAATGTCGCAACCAGCAGCGAATATTTTGCTCTCGCTGTGGACGCGACGGAATCATTTCGCGAGACTGCAATTGTCCTACACAGGCGACAGTGCGAGCTACTCCATTCAAACCCAGTACAACAGCACTCAAAGCAACGATTCCGTACCCAGAAGGAAACAAGATGGCCGTTATTATTTGCCCATTACTGTCGCAGGCATGCAGATAGAAGCTTTGGTGGACACCGGAGCCACGCTCACATATATCGGTAAAGAACTGCAACGTCGTCTAGATAAACACCAAATTAAAGCCAGACGCCAGACCCGTCGCATTCAGCAAGCTAACCGGACATATATACCTAGCACGAAAATGTATCCAGTTACTATAGAGCTGGGTAACAAGTCTACGCACCTGCTTGTATCAGCTCTACCGACGCTTTCGGAACATGTCATCTTAGGCATGGAAGCGGGACCTGACTATCACCATCGATGGTCAACCACTAACCGCTACACGCCTAAGCACACAGGCACCTACCGATCACCTTGCGATGCTAACCGAAAGGCAACATCTTACGGAAAAGGAGAATCATCAATTGAATACTCTCCTCACTGAAAACGCGGCAGTATTCTCGACGATCACCGGCCCCAGCACAGCCACCGAACACATAATTCGCCTTAAACACGACCGTCCATTAAAGTAGAGATATTATCCACGCAACCCAGCGATGCAATAAGTAATCAATCAAGAGGTGAACGAATCCTAGTGCGAAAGAAACAAGGAAGTTGGCGAATGTGTATAGATTACCGGCAACTTAACGCAGCAAGTATACCAGACGCATACCCACTTCCCCAAATAAACGCAATCCTAGACCAGCTCAAGGAAGCTCGGTTTATTTCGACCATCGACCTGAAAAACGGCTACTGGCAAATTCCGCTACACCCCCGCTCACGCCCATACGCCGCATTTACCGTATCGGGGAGAGGTTTATTCCAGTGGCGAGTAATGCCTTTTGGGCTACATTCGGCGCCGGCAATATTCCAGCGAGCCTTGGACACCGTGTTGGGATCAGAACTACAGCCGAAGGTCTTTGCCTATTTGGACGACATCATTGTATTGGGAAACACTTTTGAAGAGCACTTATATTACTTGCAAACGGTGTTCGCGCGCCGTCAGCAAAACCATATGCAGATCAACTTTGAAAAGTGTAAGTTTGTGCAGCAACGCCTCCATTACTTGGGCCATGTAGTCAGCACCGACGGTATTCACACCGACCCGGCTAAAGTCGCAGCCTCCAGCGCCAGTGTTATAAAGGCGCTACGAGAGCGCGTGATATACCGGTTTGGTTGCCCTGACATATTCCTTACCGACAACGGGAAGCAATTCACCGGCAAGCCTTACACATTTCCTGGAGAGCCACGGAATCAAACATTGTTTCACCGCCATTTACGCCCCACACGAGAACCCTACCGAGCGCACAAACAGAATCGTGAAAACTATGATCGCACAACGAGCAAAGGCCGATCATCGAACCTGGGACCACCAACTAGCCGAAATAGCTTTCGCAATAAATACATCACAACACGACTCGACAAAAACATCAGCAGCTGAGATAAACTTCGGGCACACACCGGCTACACCGAAACAAATCCGTAAAGAAGGGAATGTGCCTGACGAAGAAGCCACCACCGTGCCGACACTCACCGAGCTTTGGCAAGAAATTTCTCGCAACTTGTCTACTGCAGCAAAACGCCAGAAGAAATACTACGATTTGCGCAGACGACCATGGAAGTCACTTATTGGCGAGAAAGTACTCAAAAGAGATCATTCGCTCTCTTCCGCAGTGAACAGGTTTGCACAGAAGCTTGCTCCAAAATATTCTGGTCCATATATCGTCAGAAAATTCAAGTCTACTAATACAGTCGAACCCGTGAATCCTAACGCACCAGGCGGGAGTACCATCCATGTGCATCTGCAAGATCTAAAGCAGTTGCCAACCGAATACTAAACTTGAGTAGCTGCTAGCGCGCTCTCTACCGAGCTTACGGACTCTAGCTCCGAGTCACTTATTACTAATATATTCAAAATGAAACACGTAATCAGCGGAATGCCACACGCATCGGGCCGCCATACCAAGCGCCAACCACAACCACCAGATGAGCCTCAAAAGCCACAACCTTTTCGTCCACCACCGAGGTGCATCAGTTGCACGCAATAAGCGTAGACGTCACCGGGTCAGCTGCCCGAACTCGCCCGAGGGCATCCAACCAGCCCCAGGAGCACAGCGTCAGCAACCAGCAACCGCGGTCGGTCATAAAACCAGCAAAACTGGAAGCATTTCCCCGACAAACGCCGCTCAGCACGAACGCTCGTAAACTACCAACCACCAGACGAGTCCCAGCTGCAGGTGAAGCAAATCTCGAAGCCTGTGCTACGACAGGGCTGCGCGCTGCCCAACCGACGGCCACGGTCCACGTCGAGTCGACACCGATTCACCCAAAGGCCCAAACGACGGCCACGGCCCACGTCGAGACGACGCCGGTTCACCCAAAGGCCCAACCGACCGACGATGGGGCGTCTGTCCAAACGACGATCACGGCCCACGTCGAGACGACACCAGTTCACTCAAAGGCCCAACCGACCGACGATGGGGCGTCTGTCCAAACGACGACCACGGCCCACGTCGAGACGACACCGATTCACCAGAGGCCCAAACGACCACGACGGCGACACAAAGTCCCATGGCCGAGACCAGCGCACGACCAGCCCCGCCTATCACGTCGCCCGGAGAAGTAATATCAGCGAGCGAAATTCCAGGGTTCCTGGAAGGGCTGACCATGACGCGACAGCATTTCATCAAGCGCTCCAGGAAAACGCTATTCTTCCGAGCCCTGCAGAAGTTGGAAGGCAATCGCGTATTGGCGCGATACGACAGGGAAAGATGCGTGCTACATTTGTACGACTAAACCCATAAGGCCGGCGATTAACATTAAGTTCATTAGTTTTAAGTACTCATTTGTGTGTGTACGACAAGGCCAGAGATTAAAATTAATTTTCCTAGTTGCAAGTACTCATTTGTGCATTTGTACAACTAAATTACTACCATAGGTTAAGAAATTGCTGCTAAATAAAGATTTCCATACCCGCTCCCCGTCCACGGCACATGCCAACCAGGACAGCCAGCCAGCCTTCAGCCAAACCATCGTGGGAGATCGAAACCACTCCTTCCACCTGTAGCCAGCGAAGTATCGTTGTCCGAAGTGAGGGGTGGACTGTAACGTGGCTTTTACCACCTTACAATAATTTACTTCAACACTGTACATCATTTACCCTACCCTTACCTCAACATAGAGCTTTCCACCATACTAGAATTATCCTACACGTACTAAACTTCACCTCACCGCATTGACCAAAGCTAAGCACACAACTTACCTCACTACGCTGACGAAAGCTGCGCTATGCTGCTATATAAGCAAGCACTTCACACCGAATGAATATATTGTATTTCTTTTGTGGGTACATACAAATTCTTCATTTGTTTACACATCAAGGATCCAATCATCTGCTCTGGGAATATCAAACACCCCATTTATCACTATCCCAGTCGACTTCCTGTACAAATGAAAAAACATAATGCGAAATAAAGGCAGGAACGAAGCATTTGCCTGCCAAATACTCTTAACATGTTAGGCAAACATCATTCTGACGTTTGTTGACCGCAATTTCCTGTTGCTTGTTGTGTCTACCCACTGTGACGGGGTAGTCTTTCATTAATTAAAATAATTACTGCTTGGGCTATAATATTTACCATAGACGTCTGCTCTTGCACTTATCGCTCGAGATTTAACTAATCACAAATTCAATGTGTTTTTATTACAAACACAGATTCAATGGCAATGTCGTAGGTAAGAGAATATTTAATAACAAAAAGACCACTCAGAGAATATTATAAGAATAATGCTTTATGAAAATTGTTAGTTTAATTTATATACATCTGTTGACAGCTAATTAGACACGCTCCCTTTTTTGTAGGTGGCTAATGAGTAAGATGATAAAAATTTTTAATATGCCGTTATTTATATTCCTAAAAGTCTTGCATTGTTCGTGTTACTCTATTTATTACTAAAATCACTCTGTTTTTTAGTTGCGAAGTTAAAATTCTTTTATTTTTTCTCCAAATAGTAAATGTGTTACGATATAGAAGGTGAATTAAGTGAGGCAGCTAATTAGAAACAGTTGTTTAAAGAATTAAAATTCCTCAAGGTGTTAATTTTTATTAATAATATTGTTGATTTCTGGTAAGGGTGTGTTTCAAAGTTCTGGTTCAAAATATATTAAAATGTATTATTAAAATTTTTTTAATGAGTAAAAGCTGTCCGCTCTACGTAGTTACATTTTTGACCTTCGTCAGTCTAGAAAGACGTACAAACAAATTTCGAATCAGGTCAAATGCTCAAAAGAAATTGCTCGTAAGCATATACATAATTTTAAAACTATTTCCAATATTGCACGCCGAGAAAAACCCGAAAAACTTCAAAAGAAATATATTGCAGAATTACTATCATCTCCCGAAGAGACCCAAAAAAAGAGTTCCACTGACATTCTACACAAATTTCAAGACGAATATAATGTTCAAATATCCAAGAAAACAATTTCCCGGCGTTTAGTCGAATTTGGACTTCGCGGTAGGACAGCACGCAGGAAACCACTTCTAACTAAAATTTAAAGAAAGGAATGTGTAGACTTTTCCAACACTTATTGATCTTGGACAACAAATAAATGGAAGTATGTTGTTTGGGGCGATGTAACCAAAATACATAGCTAGATCCTGATGGTTGAAGGTAGCTACATATATTTGCCGACCAAGCTATCAAGAATTTGATCCTTTGATAACTTGGTTTCACGCGTGAAAGAGGCATGGTGGAGGATCAATCATGTTGCGGAATTTTTTTTTCCTGGGATGATGTAGGTCCGTTCCGTATGATTGATGGAATTTTATATAAGGAGAAATACGTCAATATAAGTATGTCATTTTGCAATGGACTAAAGACAATTTGCCTGTTATATGGAAATTCCAACAAAATAATAATCCAAAGCACACGGTAGATACCAAAAATATCACAAAAATGTATGTCCTTTTTGATAAAATTAGGAAGGCATGGCAAACTACACCATTGGTGCGCCGTCAGAGTCTTATAACGTCAATTCGCAGTGGATGCAGTACCTAAGTAAAAGGGTTAAGCAACAAAATACTATGTGAAAGTAAGCAATATTTTTTAATGGCAGTATTTTTTGCTGATAAAAACATTTTCGTTTCTAATTAGTTGTCGCACTCAAATCGTTGATTCCACACAATTTTATTAAAATCTTCAAAAAAAAGGATTCTTAAAAAAAAATTTAATATTAGAGCTTAAGTTTAACGTAAGTTTCAATAAAATGAATAAAATAAAAACGTTAAAAATAAGTGATTCATTCGAAAATAATTTCATTTACTTCAAAATAAGTCGCGTTTCTAATTAGCTGTCAACGGCTGTATATACAAGTATATTCGGCAACGATTATTGATTTATAAAATACCACGATTATTCTAAAAATTAAAGTGGAAATACAGTTTCAATTACTCATTTTTAATCTTTATTAGTTATTAGTTAGTTATATTTGTATAATTTGTAGAACGAAGCCAATTAAATTTAGACTCACAAAAGTTATTCATACGCCCCGTATGCTAGTAATGAAATGACCTAACAATTTCCAAATTTCTATTGATAGAGGGCCAAACTTATAGCATATCATAACTACACTGGATCACAAATTTGAATTTGTTTTTTGTTCCACGGATCCCACTATCCAATTTGTATGTGAAATGGCTCGCTGATTTCGAAAATCGAGTTAATTTTTTTTTTTATGGATACGTTTTTGAGATATTTGCAATTTACCGTTATTCGACAAAAAAAAAAGGTGTCTTCATTTAATCATGTATATCTCACTGACCAGTTGAGCAATCTTACTGCAAATTATAGAAAATAAAAGTGAATGAAATTTCCTAAAAATATTGTCTACTTCATTTTTCCATAGGCCTTATAATTTCTGAGAAATTGATTAATAACTTCGTGTTTTTAAATTTTTTTATGAAAAAATTAAAAAAAAATAAACTTTGGCAAGGAAAAAATTTTAAAACAAAAGATATTTTTAAATTTTTTTTTTATTTTATATGAAGTCCTGTTTCTTTATAAAAAACTAAACTACCAACGAACAAAATCCATGGATAAATAGGAAAGTTGTACATGATCAAAGAAATATATCCAAGTCGCGCAAAGTCAATGTGTTCGTATATGCGTATGTAGTGTGTAAAGTAGGGGTGGGCTTAATGGTTTGGGGATGCTTATCTGTGAATAGCCCTGGCAATATTGTAATCCTGGAAGGAAAAGTTACTGCTGAAGTTTATTTAAATATTTTAAAGGAGCACGCCATCCCCGAAGGTCACTGATTAATTGAGCCGGATATCCTTCTTCAACAGGACAACGCGCCTATTCATACTGCAAAAATCATCACAGAACATCTACAAAATGAAAATGTGAGTGTATTGAAATGGCCTCCTCAAAGCCCTGACTTGTTATCAATTGAAAAAGCCTGGGTAGTCCTTACGATGCGTATAACAGAGGAGAACCCCTAAAACCTGGTTGATTTGAAGAACTGCATCTATAGCATTTGGAATAATTTTCCTCAAAATTATTGTTTGAAGCTTGCCAACTTCATGAAATAACGATTGTTAAGGCGTTGGACAAAGAAGGCAAAGCATTCAATTATTTGCAAAATTTTTTCCCAAATATTTCCCAGGCCAAGATAAAGGAAGGTATATTTGTTGGACCCCAAATAAAAAAGTTGATAAATAATGACCAATTCAAAGGACTATTGATCGTTTCTTCTTTTCTCGGTAAACACAAAAGTCCAAACTACGAGAAGATAGTGAGCGACTTAATCAAAAATTATGCAGAAATGGGTGATTATTCAAAACTTATTTAATTGAATTATATAAAATTTTATAATTTACTTATTTACATTTTCTTTTTTCTCCAGGCGTAAATATGTCTCTAAAAATTCATTTTCTGCATTCCCATTTAAGTTTTTTTCCGGCAAATCTCGGAGACGAAAGTGACGAGCATGGCGAAAGGTTTCACCAGCAAATGAAATTAATTGAGAATCGATACCAAGGTTTCTGGGACGTCGGTATGATGGGTGACTACTGTTGGTTTCTCATAAGAGAAACCGATCCTAAACTAAATAAACGACAAAACAAAACACATAATCATTTCGACTATAATGTAAGAACATCAACTTAAGACAAAAATAACACATTGTTTTAATATATATTACTAATATATAAATAAATGAGTTTATAAAAACTAAAAACGACATGAAAATTGACTTTTTACTTAACAGAAACAGCGCCCACCCCTACTTTACACACTACATACGCATATACGAATACATTGACTTTGCGCGACTTGGATATATTTCTTTGATCATGTACAACTTTCCTATTTATCCATGGATTTTGTTCGTTGGTAGTTTAGTTTTTTATAAAGAAACAGGACTTCATATAAAATAAAAAAAAAATTTAAAAATATCTTTTGTTTTAAAATTTTTTCCTTGCCAAAGTTTATTTTTTTTTTAATTTTTTCATAAAAAAATTTAAAAACACGAAGTTATTAATCAATTTCTCAGAAATTATAAGGCCTATGGAAAAATGAAGTAGACAATATTTTTAGGAAATTTCATTCACTTTTATTTTCTATAATTTGCAGTAAGATTGCTCAACTGGTCAGTGAGATATACATGATTAAATGAAGACACCTTTTTTTTTGTCGAATAACGGTAAATTGCAAATATCTCAAAACGTATCCATAGATTATGAAATGACCTAACAATTTCCAAATTTCTATTGATAGAGGGCCAAACTTATAGCATATCATAAATATTAATAATAAATTTGTGGCAAATATGAATCATTTCAGTATCATTGAGTAATATGAATCATTTCTTCTCCTCATATTCAGTCACGTTGCAATGCGTGCATGCACAAGTTTCAAATTGAATTTTAAATTCAAATCGTTTATTGCCGTCACTTAGTGACAGCACTTTTCTCAACAGACATTTTCTTTAATTTTATGTGATTTCCGATACTGGTTTACATATGTGTTCTTATTAGAGTGGATCGATTTACAGGGGCTCAAAGAAATGTATAAACGGTTTTGAGCCAGCCTTTATATAGGGCGCAGTTATTTAGGGATCTTATACATTTCTTGCGTCAGTTTTTATATATCCGTATGAATTTTAATACATAGATACACTTTGACACTCGGTCAAATCGGGAAACTATATTACATATCTCCCACACAAACCATAATTCAGATTTTGTGTTACATAGAATATTCCCCACATACATGATTTTATAGAAAAAACTCGACCAATAATATTACTAATATTTCTTATTCCCGCATATTTTATCTTCTGTGTGTATGCGCCGTTACGCCAATGTATGCATTTTAACTTTCTGCTATGTAGCAATGAAAGTAATAAAAAATAACGCAACAACAGTGCCTGCTATCAAATTTAAGGGGTTAGGTGGGTTCGAAAATTTCAAAAAATCGTTTTTTTTTTGTTTATAGTATCAATTTCTCCAACACCTTTAGAATATTGTTGATCTGAGTAATCGTTTCGGAGATACAGCCTTGAGAACTTGAGGGTTTAAGGCTAGCTAGGCTAAGTGCGCCGTCTTTAAATGCGTTTTTCTCGAAACTGTGAAGTTGGTGGACACGATTTCTCGAAAAGTTATGGACCGATTTAGTTCGAATTGTGTACACATCTTTAAAATAACATTATCCAGTTATTGAACTAAGGATTTGTTTTTTGATTTATTTTTTTTTTTTTTAACTAATATATAGGGAAAATTTTACCAAAAATTATATTTTTTGTTCAATGTAAGAAAAAATTAAAATGTTAATTTATTTTTGTTTCCTTCGCTCAAAAACGAGATTTGTATATATACTACTGCTGTCCAGGGCGAGAGCACTTTTGTTGTGAGGCACCCATGGAGATGAGGTCTGAACGGCTGAATTTTCAACACTTTTATATCAAAATTTCAGGAGACATTGTTTAAATACTTACCTTTGATATGCCGTATCATATTTTTCAAATATATTATTTTTATTTAATAAAATTGCAGTAATGCATTTTTTTAACCTCTGAAAGCCACCTAACCCCTTAATAAGAACAAGCTTCCTTCTATCGCCATTACATAGTAGAGAAGTGAGTGTGACTGCGGAATTTTATACTAAAAAGGGGTATGGAAGCACTGAGTTAGGGTGCAATCAAAATTTTATACTCTTGCAGCTTTCACGAATTGTATGTATTGGCATTTCGTGTGAATGATAATAAATTCGGTGCACGACTTGTTAGGAAATCTACGTGAACAGAACTTAAATAATATTTCATAATCTGAACGAATTAACACATGGCACAATTTGACCACAAAATGTGTTTTTTGTTCAAAGTCTGACAAAAGTTCAAATTTTCATTTTTTTCTTCGTCATAAAACGAGATTTATCCGTATGTTAACGAAATATTTTTTATTTTATATGGAATTTTCCACGCTGTTTGTAAAACTCAAAACGAAACGTCGGAGAACTTCTTCTTCTTCTTAATTGGCGTAGACACCGCTTATGCGATTATAGCCGAGTCAACAACAGCGCGCCAGTCGTTTCTTCTTTTCGCTACGTGGCGCCAATTGGATATTCCAAGCGAGGCCAGGTCCTTCTCCACTTGGTCCTTCCAACGGAGTGGAGGTCTTCCTCTTCCTCTGCTTCCCGCGGCGGGTACTGCGTCGAATACTTTCAGAGCTGAAGTGTTTTCGTCCATCCGGACAACATGACCTAGCCAGCGTAGCCGCTGTCTTTTAATTCGCTGGACTATGTCAATGTCGTCGTATATCTCGTACAGCTCATCGTTCCATCGAATGCGATATTCGCCGTGGCCAACGCGCAAAGGACCATAAATCTTTCGCAGAACTTTTCTCTCGAAAACTCGCAACGTCGACTCATCTGTTGGTGACATCGTCCAGGCCTCTGCACCATATAACAGGACGGGAATTATGAGTGACTTATAGAGTTTGTTTTTTGTTTGTCGAGAGAGGACTTTGCTTCTCAATTGCCTACTTAGTCCGAAGTAGCACCTGTTGGCAAGAGTTATCCTGCGTTGGATTTCTAGGCTGACATTGTTGGTGGTGTTTACGCTGGTTCCAAGATAGACGAAATTATCTACAACTTCAAAGTTATGACTGTCAACAGTGACGTGAGTGCCAAGTCGCGAGTGCGACGACTGTTTGTTTGATGACAGGAGATATTTCGTCTTGCCCTCGTTCACTGCCAGACCCATTTCTTTTGCTTCCTTGTCCAGTCTGGAGAAAGCAGAACTAACGGCGCGGGTGTTGAGGCCGATGATATCAATATCATCGGCATACGCCAGCAGTTGTACACTCTTATAGAAGATGGTACCTTCTCTGTTGAGTTCTGCAGCCCGAACTATTTTCTCCAGAAGCAGGTTGAAAAGGTCGCATGATAGGGAATCACCTTGTCTGAAACCTCGTTTGGTATCGAACGGAGAACACATAGAGTATATGAACATGTATGTAAATGATCAGTGTGATGAGCTGAGTCGATTTAGCCAAGATGCTGAAAAAATACTATCGCGGTGCTTCAAAAGACGTTTATAAGATCGTCACAGGTGATGAATCATGGATCTATGTGTATGAGCCCGAAACAAAACAGCAATCGACCGTGTGGGTCTTCCAAGAAAGAAATCCAACGAAAAAAAAAACAAAAAAAAAAAAACATTTTCATTGATAAATATGCCTTTTTTCATTATTAGGCCAGAAATATATATAGAGGCCCTCGTACAACTGTAAAAATCTGTGGGTAGACGCCAATATGCCTTGCAACAAGCGCCGATATATTTTCTTTGTCAATGCACTACACAGATTTTTGCAACCGCATTTTCTTTTGTCTGCTACAAGGCGGTAAAAGTTCAACAACGCACAGAATACATCAATAAAGGCGTGACAATACGTAGCTGTTAAAAATTGTAAAGAGTTACAATAAAATACATGCTAAAAATAATATTTGTGGCAACCAACCAGAACACGAAATCAAAATAAAAAGATGTGTACATTTTTGTTGCTTACTTCCACAGTTTTGCTCACAATAAAAAACCCTTATAGGGGGGAAAAAGCCATATTTTGTCATCGAGCCGAAAACATTTTTTTAAATTGTAATTCTTAAGAAATATTTTATAGCCAAATTGTAGCAGGGTGAGTGGAACAGATGCTACAAAACCCATTTCATACTCCTTGCAGTATTCTACTTTCCAAATTTTAGTATTCTTCAATATTTTATTGAAATTGGTTTTACCGGGTAAAAATATCTCTCGTTTGTTTGTGTTATGTACCGTCACTAAGAAAAGTACGCCTATGTAAAACTGCCAACAAATTTATTGCATTTGTTTATTTAGCAAAAACAATTGCCTCGAAGATTAAAAAAGGGGGTTGACGTTTACATGCAGTTGATTTTTAATTTACATACATATGTATAAGTAATGTATGAAAACAATAAAATAGTATATTGATTGTCTAAGTAACACAACTCTAGTGCTTATGTCATTACTTTCCTTTTTTTGCATTTCGGGTAGTGTTATATGTGTGTATTGCTTATAGAGCTTTACATAAAAATTACTTTTAAAGTAAACCTCTTCATACTTTTCCACGTAAGTAGCTGGCATACTCTTCTTCTTTACTGGCGTAGACATCGCTTGCGCGATTATAGCCGAGTTAACAACATCGCACCAGTCATTTCTTCATTTCGTTTCGTGGTGCTAAATGGATATTCCAAGCGAAGCCATGTCCTTCTCCACTTGATCCTTCCAACGAAGTGGACATCTTCCTCTTCCTCGGTTTCTCCCGGCGGGTACTGCGTCATATACTTTCAGAGCTAGAGTGTTTTCGTCCATTCAGACAACATGATCTAGCCAGCGTAGCCACTGTCTTTTAATAAAATAGACCAAATTATTTACAACTTCAAAGTTATGACTGTCAACAGTGACATGAGAGCCAAGTCGCGAGTGCAACGACTGTTTGTTTGATGACAGAGATATTTTGTCTTACCCTCGTTCACTGCCAGACCCATTTGCTTTGCTTCCTTGCTCAGTCTGGAGAAAGCAGAACTAACGTCGCGGGTGTTGAGGCCGATGATATTAAGTTCTGCAGGTCGAATTATTTTCTCCAGCAGCAGGTTGAAGAAGTCGCATGATAGGGAGTCGCCTGGTATCGAACGGCTCGGAGAGATCCTTCCTGATTCTGACGGAGCTTTCAACGCCAGTTTACAGAGCCGTATTAGTTTGGCGAGGATACAAAATTCAGACATCGCGGCATAAAGGCAGCTCCTTTTTGTGCTGTCGAAAGCAGCTTTGAAATCAACGAAAATGTGGTGTGTGTCGATTCTCCTTTCACGGGTCTTTTCACAGATTTAGCGCATGGTGAATATCCGGTTGTTGATTTGTCTGGTCTGAAGTCACAATGATAAGGTTCAATCAGTTTGTTGGCGGTGGGCTTTAATCTTTCACACAATAAGCTCGATAGAACCTTGTACGCGATGTTGAGGAGGCTTATCCCACTCATTTTTGTGAATTGGACAGAGCACACATAAATTCCAATCGGTGGGCATGCTTTCATCCGACCATATTTTAAAAAGAAGCTGATGCATGCTCCTTATCAGTTCTTTGCCGCCGTGTTTGAATAGTTCGACCGGTCGTCATACCAGCTGTTCTTTCGCACTTTCCGAAAACCAATGGTTTCGGTTACAGCTGTACGTAAGGAGTTTGAAATGCCGTCCCACCGTTCCCTTATACGGAGTTGTTGACGAGTGCTCTTAGAGAGCAGGAGTGCAAGCCGAGTAGAAAATCGTTCGGCTGTCTGTTGTGATTGCAGCTTCTCGACATCGAACCTTCCTTGTGTTTGTTGGCGTGCGTTTTTTGCTGCACAGAGGCGGGTGCGAATCTTGACTGCAACAATAAAGTTGTCCGAGTCGATGTTAGGACCTCGAAGCACATGCACATCTAAAACACTGGAGACGTGTCACAACATGATCGATCTGGTTGGTACTTTTTCGAGCCGGAGACAGCCAGGTACCTTGATGAATCTTCTTATGCTGGAATCTAGTACTACAGATAACCGTATTTCGGGCCCGGTGAAGTCGATCAGCCTCAACCCATTTGGGGATGTTTCCTCGTGGAGGCTGAATTTACCGACCGTAGTGCCAAAGGTACCTCCTTTGCCCACACTAGCGTTAAAGTCGCCAAGCAGGATTTTTATATCGTGGCGGTGGCAGCAGTCATAAGTGCGCTCCAAGCACTCATAAAAGGCATCTTTGGTCACATCGTCCTTCTTTTCCGTCGGGGCGATTCAGCGATATGTTGAAGAACCTCGCTTTGATGTGGATTGCTGCTAGATGTTCATTCACCGGAGTGAATGATAGTACTCGGCGACGGAGTCTCTTTCCCACCACGAATCTCACACCAAACTTGTGCTCCTTTATATGGCTGCTGCGGTAAAATTATATAACTGTTTTTTTGTTATCACATTATATGTATATATACATATATATACTGGATAGTCGTAAAAAGTCTTTTCGTATTTTGTCAATAGATGTCATTGCAGTCGCATACCTTCAGTACTACCGTACAGTAATCACATTGTGTTATACCATATAATGTTGGAAAGGTGAGATTCATTTAACCAAATTTAATTCGGGGAAGTTGGAAAAAGTTACTGCTGTTCAAAAGGGAAAAATGCCACACAAGCCACCAATGACCAATTTGTGAATGTGTCAATTTGTGAAGTTTACGGAGACGATGCTGTATCAGTTCGTATAGCAAAACAATGTTTCGCTCCCTTTCGTTCTGGAAATTTTGATTTACACTGATGGAATTATGTCTCTAGTGGAAAAATGTAAAAGTGTTCGACCAATATGGTACAAGTTTGTTTATTTATTTCTTAGTATAAGTATAAAAAAAATAAGTTGATGTTTGATTCGAAATACGAGAAGTCTTTTTGGACTACACTATATATAAACTCAGCTGACATTATTTTACTACAATTTAATATTGCTTCATTAACAGCAATAATAACTTGACGGTGAGGACAATGCATAGTGAGAGATGCTCTGTGATAAAACTATACCCTTCGCTTATTTTTTCCTTCATTACTCATTTTAGATTCTGTAGTTATTACATATGTTTTTTACATAATTTATGCATTGTTGTCGCTTCAAATGTAAAAAGGGTATTCAGTGAATACCTTTATTTGGAAGTGAACTGGACCAGAGAAAATATACATTTTCACACATAATTCAATGACTTCAATGGCTCTTAATTGTATCCGATAATAAAGAAAACTACAAATAATATTACAGTTGGAAATATATAATAGTTAAAACGTAGATTTAATATGTATTAGCCTTTTGAGATATGACGTCATATATTCACATTTTAGAGTGCTTTGTCATAAGTATATTGCTTCTGCGTTAATGATACAACGAAGATTTGTTTAATGATAAAATGATTTAAAATTTATAATACGAAAACGCTAATTTGGCAACAACTACCAAAAGATTAATAAAACAGTTGAATAATTAACAAGCAACAAGCGTGCGACCACAAATGGCAAACGTAAATCATTTTAAGGTACGAAGTAACACCAAAAAAGATTCAAAAAGATTCACCAAAAGTAAATGTTGCATATATTTGTGCGCGTTTGGCTTTGAATGGTTTGCATGAGTTTCAAAGAGGAGACCGGAACTGAAGTAAGAAAATACTTTGAATGCAAAAGTGTAGAAAAATAAGAAGAGCTGAAAATTAATTATTATGCTGCAGTCACCCACCAACATTAAATAGTGACAATGATTATAAAGATAGATGAAAGATTCATAGTTCAGTGAATAATAGAGTTAATAGAAGTCTCTATTTTGCTCTCAATAAACACATCTAAGAAAGTTATTAAAAAATAATTTCAAATTTCGACCCATTTCAATTTTTTTTTTATTTCTTGTTAGTTTTACTTGTGTATCCTGCATTTACGAGGACCAATTATGATCCATTTTTTGCTCCGCGATCACAAAAGCCAGTGAATAATTACCAAAATGAAGAAACTTTTTATTTCATTTCTATTATCTTTATTAAATGTTCAACCAAACATAATAATCACATGACTGTTTTAAAGGTCCCTTTGGATTCACGAGTTCCGAACAAAATGTATTTTGTGTCTTTAAATAAACATAAATTTAACCCATACAAACATGTTATAAAATATCTTGCTCAACAAGCAGGCAAGAGCATATGCCGATTATTAAAATTTAAATAAAATAATAAATATGATAACTCTAGTACGAGTGCTAGCAGGTTACTGTCAAATTGGCAGACATGCTAGTAGACTAGGATCACCAAGTAATGAATATTGTAGAAGATGTCAGGAAGTAGATGAGTAGGAGACTTCAAAATATATTCTATACGGATACAAAGCTTTGATAAGAAATATAATTGCAACTATCGTTCGAAGATTTTTAACAGCATCTCGGAGTATGCACAGATAATATTTTTCATACTGCTTCTTAAGGAGCCATAGGGCGGTTAAGGGAATAGAAAATAAAGTGAGGAGTCCTGAAATATGCGTCATTAGATAGCAACTCTCTACCTATCTACCTACCCATAAATTCCCAGATTTTGGGTTAGCAATATGCATAAATATACCTTATTGGAGAAAATAAAATTAAGTTTATTTATAACATTTTTACACCTTTTGACCCTTTGATTCAATTTATTTTTTACAACCCTCATTTTTATATCTCCCACATTGTCTTTACATACAACTTTTATGTCAACTAAGCATATATCCTTAACAAAGTGTCCCTTGGTAGTACTTAAAATATACAAACATAAGGGAATGAAGAAGAACATAACGCTTATAATCGTTTTACTTATATATGCACTATAATACGGCACGAAAGAAAAACGTATATACACATATATATGAATAAAAAAAGTATATAGTACTAGTACGATAATTCCTTAAAAACGTCTTTATAAATACAAAGTATTAGGCGCCTAAAGTATATTAAGGGCATCAAAACGTGAAACAAAAGTTTAAGGCAACAAAAAATGTCCTTGAGATAAAAGCTTCTATACTTATATACAAGTAAGCAGTAACACATAAAAACGTTTGATTTCAATTAAAGTATTTGTGCATATGGAAATAAAAATCAAGAAGCCGTTCAAGTTTGTCCATACATACGAATATAGTAAGTATCGGTTGATCACTAAGAGCAAAAACCAAGTGGTAGTAAAACTTATAGGACTTCCCCACAAGCGTTCTTATTAATGTGCTTTACAACGTGAAGTCGGGTAACATCTTTTCCTAGTTTCACATATCATCATATAAGAATATTCAAACATCCGATTAACTTACTTGGTATATATTGGTTATGTTATGTGAGATTAATGAAACACAATGTTTATCT
Organism: Bactrocera dorsalis; assembly: GCF_023373825.1. Classification (NCBI taxonomy): domain Eukaryota; kingdom Metazoa; phylum Arthropoda; class Insecta; order Diptera; family Tephritidae; genus Bactrocera; species Bactrocera dorsalis. Next base: position 37,254,885 of record NC_064303.1, on the reverse strand, counting down.
TCATTTGTTCTCATATATAATAATAAAAGGAGTTTTGAAAAGAAAAGCTTACGTTGAGTTAGATTATTGTGTCAGATGCTTAAATAAGCAATACAATTTCAATTTTCCACAATAAAGTTGGCAAAAGGTACGGAAAACGGATTAAATAAGTAAGTGTAGGTAAAACTCAAGTTTTAGAGTATAAAAAAGACATCAAAACGTTCGATTTTTTACAGAAGGAAAATAAAAGAGTACGCACACAAATGCAGCTAGGAAAAATACTTCAACTAAAGAAAATATCTGTGTAATTCCGAGGCTTTCATAAATATGTTCGTGTGTGTGTGTGTTCAAATCGTTAAAAGCGCTACCGAAGCAAGGTATAAAACTTGCAGTCAAGCACTTGTCTTCAATCGCTTTTATTAATGCGCTCCCTAAAGTAACTTTTTTATTTGCCCCAAGTACATTTTACTCGTGTGATTGTAGAAATATATGTTCGCACATTTTATGTATGTATGTAATTTCCTGTTTACCCTTTGAATTTTCTCTCTTGGGGTTTTTACTCTAAATGCTAAAATTTATTATAATTGCATTCGATATAAAAAACTAGATTAAGTGACAACTACTTTTTATTCAGTTAGTAGTAAAAATACTATGAGTTTCTTGTAAGGTGAGTAATATGTGCAGCTTTGAATAGGTTCTCGCGAATATAAATACACTGCATTTACTTAATATTGACTCAGATGTGAGGCATTGCTGGAATTATATTACACATTTATATATGATATATGATATGCCAAAGTGTTAATGAATTCAGGAAGCTATGACCGACCAACAGGCAGTAATTCGTGTGCTTACAAAGGGTAAACGGGAACCCCTACTTAAAAAAAAAAACAACAAAGAAACTTTAAATTTATTGGGAATGCTTATTAATATACGAAAGAGCATTCCTTGGCATTTATTTTTTGAGAATTATCTCTTTCATGTGTTGACCGCGGCCACGTCTCAAATGGTTCATCCTTTGAGTCCAATTTTCGATAACTGGCTCGAGCTTTTCTACTGGTAACTCGCGAAATACACGCGTGATGATTTGCTCCAAAGTCTTAATCGAAGCAGGATTGCCCGCATAGACTTTAGACTTTACATATTCCCACAGGAAAAATCTAACGGTATGATATCTAACGATCTTAGTGAAATTATCTCCTCACCAAAGTGTTCTCTGAATAAAACCATTGAATGGTTCGATGTGTGGGAGTGATCAAAAGCTTCAGGCATCAAATAGTCGGTATCATGGCGTGATAACGGTCGCCACTGGCGGCTACGTTCCCACCGGCATCTGAAGAAATATGAACCTATAATTCCACCGGCTCACAAACTACATAAAACCGTTGTTTTTTTCTGGATGAAATAGCATCTCTCGAATATCTTCAGATTGCCTTCGTTCCAAATGCGGCAATTTTGCTTGTTTAAATGCCCATTTTTCCAGGTCGAGCGGATTCAGTCTATGCACAAGCTGTATTTTGTTCGCTTTCAATTTAAGATTTCGATAAAAATCGACTCCCTTCGGTCTTCGTGTATACTCTCAGTTACAGCTGCTATACATATTTTCTTCACTACGTGCTGGATGTGGTCTATTTGGTCGAATATTATTAAATAAAGGATGGGTGATTGTGTTGCGAATAGAAGGCTCAGTAAGTATAAGTATAAGTATAAAGTATAAGTATAAGTATAAGTATAAGTATAAGTATAAGTATAAGTATAAGTATAAGTATAAGTATAAGTATAAGTATAAGTATATTTTTTAAGTATAAGTATAAGTATAAAAAAACGTATAAGTATAAAATTCAATAATAAGTATAAGTATAAGTATAAGTATAAGTATAAGTATAAGTATAAGTATCAAGTATAAGTATAAGTATAAGTATAAGTATAAGTATAAGTATAAGTATAAGTATAAGTATAAGTATAAGTATAAGTATAAGTATAAGTATAAGTATAAGTATAAGTATAAGTATAAGTATAAGTATAAGTATAAGTATAAAAAGTGTTACGTATTAGTAATACGAGGTTTGACAATCAAGTAACGAGACTGATTTTATTGCCGCTCTTGTGGTAAACCTGTTACCTTGAAATCCCCTTTCTCTTTTTTCGGCATCCCTTCCCTCTCCATTGATATATGCATAGTCGCTCTGGCTTGTTAAGTTCGCCTGCTGCGTCAAGTTGAGTAGACGTGTGTTTGTAGTGCTCGTCACGAAAATTGAAAAACGAAATCAAGAGCAACGCGTCACGATAAAATTTTGCGCCAGATTGGGCGAAGCAGCTTCGGAAACGTACGCTAAAATTGTAAGAGTGTATGGTGATAGTGCTTTTAGTCGCATCAAAGCTCACAATGGTTGTCTCCGCGCGCCTCCCGCCCGAAAAAGCTCGCATGAGCAAGTCGAAGGTGAAAACGATGATTATTGACTTTTTTTGATACATAGCCGTGGAATCGTCCACAAAGAATTCGTTCCACCGGAGAAAACTGTGAATCAAGTCTACTATTGCCAAGTACTCGAAAGATTGCAAAAATGAGCCAACAGGGTGCGCTCAGACATCGCTCGTAACTGGATCATTCATTACGACAACGCGCCGTGCCACACCGCCCTCAGCGTGTCCCAGTATTTGGCCTCTAAATGGATCGCCGTGTTGCACCAGCCGCTTATTCGCCCGACATGTCTTCCTGTGACTTTTTTTGTTTCCTGAAAAAAATCGGTGGTCAAAGGAACCCATTTTAAGTCGATTACGGACATCCAGGCGGCCGTGACGAGGGTACTCGCGGATATCCCAGTCGAAGCGTTCCAGAAATGTTTCAAAGCATGGAAAACGCGCTGGAATCGCTGTATAGCTGCGCAAGGGGATTACTTTGAAGGGCATTGGAGAGTTGTATGTACTAATATATTATTAAATAGTTGCAAATAAAAATTTAATTCAATATGTTAATGGAAATGTAGTAATTTCATTTGACGTAAAATATTGATATGAAATTGCATTTTAATTAATTTGAGAAAAATTCAAAATGAATAATGGAACAGTATCTCTGGGTACATCAAAGTGATTATAATATCTTCAATCGCACTTGAATTATTTTATACACTACTTTTTCTATAAGCCAACCTTTATGTTGCATGTTCGCTTCGCATTTCACTTCCACTCCCTTAATCCCTGAATTTCGTTGCATTTTAAATTATGAAATGTAGAACGTGATGGAAAGTCAAGTTGTAAAGAAGAAACTAAAAAGGGAAGTAAATCGCAAATGTTGAGAGTCAAAAAGAGTAATTAATTTCAAAATGAAAGAGTCAGCACAATATTCCACATCACTCCTTAACCCATTCTTCACTTTCATACTAGTCTTCTCTATACACTCACCTTCATATTTTCCTTGTGGCACGTCACCTTAGGCCGTTGATTGTTTTAGAGTCTCTCGAGTGTCTCTTAATTTAAGTGTTGAGGCATACTTCAACAACTGGTGTGTGTTCACTTAGCTAATGGATATAAGTGGTCATGAGAAGTAAGCATATACTCGTATATGGGGTATTCCATACCAAATCGACCACTTTTGAACCCGACCCCTTTAGATTTTGCTGAAACTTATCCATCCTTTTCTACCTTTTGAAAAACATTTTTGAGAATTTTTTCAAAATTTTTCTTTCCAACTTCAAAAAAGTTATAAATTTTTCAAAAAAAATTGTTTTTTTATTTTCAAATAGCCATAACTTTTGTACGAATTGACTTTTGGGGAAATTTTTTTTTTAATTTTTGTTTTTGAATGAACTTTTCGAAAAAATACACGAAAAAATTTAACACCATCAATTATATAAAATAATCGGGTTTTTCGTCATTTTTTGGAAGTTCGTTAATTTGACAACTATTCCTGCTAATCCCGGAGTGGGCCGATTTTTTTTATATTTTTTTTTATTTATTTAAAAAAAAAATGTCAAATTTTCAAAAATGAAAAAAAAAATTTTTCCGTAAACTTTATTTCTATCATATAATTTAACAATTTTATGATATAAAATTCTCAATTTATAGACTTAATTTACGAATATAATCACCAAGATTCAAATTTTTACCATTAGTAAGCTCGGTAAACTAGGGTTGGACACTTATAGACTTACCTATAGTCTGTGCACTAGAAACTATACGCTAGTGTGTATCGATTTATGAATACGGTTTTTTCATACTCTCTAAAACATAACCATAACATATATGATAGAAATAAAGTTTGCGGAAAAAAGGTTGTCAAATTAAATGAAGTTATTTTTTGAGAAAAAAAAAGCAAAAAACAAAAATGGCGAAATTTCAAAAAATGGTGTACTTCCAAAAAATGACGAAAAAACCGATTATTTTATATAATTGATGGTGTTAAATTGTTTTCGTGTATTTTTTAGAAAAGTTCATTCAAAAACAAAAATTAAAAAAAAATTGTCCCCAAAAGTCAATTTCTAAAAAAGTTATGGCTATTTGATATAAAAAGCCATTTTTTTGAAAAATTCATAACTTTTTTGAAGTTGGACAAAAAATTTTGAAAAAATTCTCAAAAATGTTTTTCAAAGGGTAGAAAAGGATGGATAAGTTTCAGCAAAATCTAAAGGGGTCGGGTTCAAAAGTGGTCGATTTGGTATGGAATACCCCACATACATATGCACATATAGATCTACATATTGTTTTTCTTTGCAAAAACCTTTAACTAAGAAAGTTAAGGGTAAACACGAAGCAGTGGTATTTTTCTACAACATAAACGGTATAGCTGAGTTTATAATTTGAAATGTACTTAAGAAAAACGACATTACACTACTTGTGTGTATCTAGTGGTTGAACAAGGTTTTTAAAAAGTAGTAGGTTAAGTCGGAGAAACGATTCTTTTGCATATGGCTCAATCAGCTCACGACTTCTAGTCTTTGACCAAGTATCCTCTGGGTAGATTAGAACATCCGTTTGAAGGCGAGCTAAAGTGAGAAGGCGAAACATTCCCTGCATAGAGTTGTGCGCAGAGTTTGGAACCCGCCACGTAAAAGACACCAATGAAAAAGAACAACAAACCTCGGATGAGAGACCCCCCTTTTGATGACGACCATGGCAAACGAAATAAGGACCACGATTTGAGGGCATGCACCTGGAATGTCCGGTCCCTTAATTGGGAAGGTGCCGCTGCCCAGCTGGTAGATGTCCTCGGTAGAGTAAAGGCTGGCATCACCGCCGTCCAAGAAATTCAATGGACGCTACAAGGACTGAGACGAGTAGGTCCTTGTGGCATTTGGTGTTGGATTCGTGGTGGGAGAGAGACTCCGTCGCCGAGTACTATCATTAACTCCGGAGAATGAACGTCTAGCCACAATCTGCATCAAAGCGAGGTTCTTCCATATATCGCTGATTTGCGCCCACGCCCCGACGGAAGAGAAGGACGATGTAGGAAGGCATCTTTGGCACTACGGTCGAAATATGGTTATCTGTAGTACTAGATTCCAGCATAAGAAAATTCATCAAGCCACCTGGCTGTCTCCAGATCGAAAAACAACCAACCACATCGATCATGGTGCGATAGACGGAAGACACGCTTAAAGTGTCTTAGATGTGCGTGCGCTAAGAGATCCTAACATTGACTATATCGACTACTTTGTTGCAGCCAAGAGACGCACTCGCCTCTGTGCAACAAAAAACGCACGTCAACAAACACAAGGAACGACGTCGAGAAGCTGTAATCACAACAGACAGCCGAACGATTTTCTACTCTACTTGCACTCCTGTTCAATGAGAGCTCGGTATAAGGGAACTGTGGGGCGGTATTTCAAACTCCTTTGCACGGCTGTACCAAAACCATTGGTTTTCGGAAAATGCAGCTGGTATGACGAGGAGTGCCGTGACGCAGCTAGAGAAAGCAGACTGCCTAACTCTCAACGTTACGATCGAACACAGCACGTGCGGGATGGGATAGATACCGAGAGTTGAAGAGGGAGGCGAGAGGCACTTGCAGACAGAAAAAGAAAGAAGCCGAAATGCGTGAGTATGAAGAGCTTGATAAGTTGGCCGACAGGGGTAATGCTCGAAAAAACAAAAAAAGAGACCCCGCAAACTGTACCGTGGGATAAGCCTCCTCAACATCCCGTATAAAGTTCTATCGAGAGTATTGTGTGAAAGATTAAAGTCCACCGTCAACAAACTGAAAAGACCCGTGAAAGGAGAATCGACACACACCACCTTTTCGTCGATTTCAAAGCTGCTTTCGACATCACGAAAAGGAGCTGCATTTATGCCGCAATGTCTGAATTTTGCATCCGCGCAAAACTAATACGGCTGTGTAAATTGACGTTGAGCAACACCAAAAGCTCCGTCAGAATCGGGAAGGACCTCTCCGAGCTGTTCGATATCAAACAAAGTTTGCGCTCCTGGAGAAAATAATTCGGGCTGAAGAACTTAATAGACCTGGTACAATCTTTTATAAAAGTATACAGCTGCTGGCGTATGTCGATGATATTGATATCCCGCGCCGTTAGTTCTGCTTTCTCCGGAATGGTCAAGGAACTGGCAGTTAACGAGAGCAAGACGATATATCTCCTGTCAAAAAACAAACAGTCGTCGCACTAGCGACTTGGCTCTCACGTCACTTTGAAGATGTAAATAATTTCGTCTATCTTGGAACCAGTGTAAGCCCCCCCAACAATGTCAGCCTGGAAATAGTAGTAAAAAGACAATAATAGCCCTGACAGCCTACAGCGCGTATATGCATTAGCGGGCTTAATTTACATATATTTGCGCATTTGATCCATGTTAATGCAAGTTTGTAATGCACAAGAATTTCGTGCATTTGATTGAATTTACCACATTTGAGTAGGCTCAAAAATGGTCGATTTTTGATATTTTTTGACAGATGTCGCACTATTGCTATCTATTTTTCCAATATTCTTAACTTTTTTGCACACTTTTTCCGCATTACAATCAATTATTGCTATTAATTTCACTCTATTATCTTTTAACGTAGATAATAAAAACGATTTTTTTTGTTAAATTTATATTGATTTTCCAAAATCACCAAAATTTCTATTAATAATTTTTATACTCTCGCAACAAAGTTGCTAAGGAGAGTATTATAGTTTTGTTCACATAACGGTTGTTTGTAAGTCCTAAAACTAAAAGAGTCAGATATAGGGTTATATATACCAAAGTGATCAAGGAGACGTCTGTCCGTCCGTGCAAGCTGTAACTTGAGTAAAAGAAGATGGGCAAAATCGGCCCACTGCCACGCCCACAAAATGGCGGAAACCGAAAACCTATAAAGTGTCATAACTAAGACGTAAATAAAGATATTAAAGTGAAATTTGGCACAAAGGATCACATTAGGGAGGGGCATATTTGGACGTAATTTTTTTGGAAAAGTGGGCGTTTAAGTTTTTTGTACATATCTCGGAAACTACTATAGCTATGTCAACCAAACTCTATAGGGTCGTTTCCTTCAGACATTTCCATATACAGTTCAAAAATGGAAGAAATCTGATAAAATCCACGCCCACCTCCCATACAAAGGTTATGTTGAAAATCACTAAAAGTGCGTTAACCGACTAACAAAATACGTCAGAAACAGTAAATTTTAGGGAAGAAAGGGCAGAAGGAAGTTGCACCCAGGCTTCTTTCAAAAATTGAAAATGGGCGTGGTGTCGCCCACTTATGGACCAAAAACCATATCTAAGGAACTACTCCACCGATTTCAATTAAATTCGGTGTATAATATTTTCTTAACACCCTGATGACATGTACGAAATATGGGTGAAATCGGTTCACAACCACGCCTTCTTCCAATATAACACTATTTTGAATTCCATCTGATGCCTTCTCTGTATAATATATACATTAGGAACCAATGATGATAGCGGAATAAAACTTTACACGAATACGGTATTTGAGCTGAGCTATCCCTTGTGGAAAGATTGTCGTGATCGGACTATAACTTTTCAAGGTCCCTGATATCGAACACGAAGAACTCAGTGCCTAACCTAACCTAACCTAATTTTTCACCGAAAATATACATAGGTAAATCTCTTTGAATTTAATTCTAATTCAAAATAAACAAGTAAGGAAGGGCTAAGTTCGGGTGTCACCGAAACATTTTATACTCTCGCATGGGCGTGGTTATTATCCGATTTCTTCCATTTTTGAAGTGTATATGGAGATGCCTGAAGGAAACGATTCTGTAGAGTTTGGTTGACATAGCTATAGTAGTTTCCGAGATATATACAAAAAACTTTTTAGGGGGCGGGGCCACGCCCACTTTTCCAAAAAAATTACGTCCAAATATGCCCCTCCCTAATGTGATCGTTTGTGCCAAATTTCATTTTAATATCTTTATTTATGGCTTAGTTATGACACTTTATAAGTTTTCGGTTTCCGCCATTTTGTGGGCGTGGCAGTGGGCCGATTTTGCCCATCTTCGAACTTAACCTTCTTATGGAGCCAAGAAATACGTGTTCCAAGTTTCATCATGATATCTCAATTTTTACTCAAGTTACAGCTTGCACGGACGGACGGACCAACAGACAGACATCCGGATTTCAACTCTACTCGTCACCCTGATCACTTTGGTATATATAACCCTATATCTGACTCTTTTAGTTTTAGGACTTACAAACAACCGTTATGTGAACAAAACTATAATACTCTCTTTAGCAACTTTGTTGCGAGAGTATAAAAATATGTAAATGACCGATAATGAAATCTCGATTACCACTTTATCATGCGAGAGTATAAAATGTTCGGTGACACCCGAACTTAGCCCATCCTTACTTGTTCTTATTCATTTTTAATTCACTTTTTTTTTTAATAAATAAACAAATTTCACTGTCAGCTGTCTAAATGCACAAGCCTGCCGTCTGTCACCATAAAATTTTAATGCGCCTTAGCGTTGCTTAAGGTAGTTGTCCTAGATGTATTTAAAGCGTTGCATTCATTTAGGATGGTTTTTACTGATATATTTGGCTGATTACAATATGAACAGCTTGGTTTAACCGTTTTGTTTAAAAGATGACTGTGAGTTTTGACGGTGTGGCCTATTCTCAGGCGAACAAACGTTTTTATATCTTCGCGAGCGCAATCAGTTGGGTAGTTTGGCTTGTACCAGAGAGATTATGTTCCTTGTAATGGTGCTGAAAATTTTACCAATCTCCCGATGCTGACTCGTGGAGTACTTTTTTTACCATATTGCGGATGTCTTTCAACGTGCAGTGATCGAATGAAAGTAGTGGTTCTTTTCCTGCCTTTTTTGCACGGTAATCTGCAAGTTGGTTTCCTCTAATACCAGTAGGCCCAGGGATCCACATGATCTTAATTCTGTTTTTGTGTTGATGCAAAATTTCTTTTATATTGTTGATCAGCACTGAGTTTGTCTCATTTAAAATAGCGTTAATTGTCGATTTGCTATCGGTACATATGATATATTTTTTTCCTGTTCGTGCGACAAATAGAACCGCTTCATATATCGCAGCCGCTTCAGCTGTAAATATCGAGCAGTACGTTGGTAAAATTCCGACGGTTATGGTGACGCCTTGTTCGTTTGTTACCGCAAACAATGTGTGGGTGTCTGATTTGCATCCGTCGGTGTATATTAATTTCCACTCCGGTTTGTACTTTACTACTGCGTTATTGAATAGCTAGATACATACATATGTATATTGTTCTTCATTGGTGGTTGTTTTTTTAAACTCGAAGAGCGTACTTATTAATGGCGTTTTCAGCGTTAGCCAGTGTGGGTGAGTGTTCACTTTTAACAGTTGCGGTGTCGAAGTCATGTGAAACTGGGCCCGAATCGCGGCATTCGTGATCGAGCGAGCTATTGTATCGAAACAAATTTCGTGACGTTTCGAGTAGCCGGATCGCCGCACTCGATACGAAGCGAATTTAAATTAGCTCACTGTAACAGCCCTGGCCTCTCTACAAATGGCATTTACGAAGTGTCAAATTGTGAAATCAAAACAAAAGAAATCAAAACAAAGAAAGTTGTTGAAGCCGTGCTATATTTTTTTATAAAGGTGAAATACTATTGTTTTTCTCAAAAGTGATGCATCCAATAATTTTTTTATATTCGTCTTCGGAATCTGAGGAAGAAAATGTGCAGCAAGTCATAAGGAACCGAATGCGAGACAAAAGCAATCGCTTGGCATTGCCGGAGGCAGCGTAAGGAATTACTTTTGACTTAACGATTGCAAAAATTGTGTACAAATTAATTTCAATTGCCTACATGTCTATATTTACAGCTTCAGGAAACGGTTCAGACTCTCTAAAAGTGCATTTAACTACGTATTGGCTGAACTCAAATTTGAAGGACATTTGTCAACCGCAGTGGCATCAATGATTCAACTGGGAGCGACTTTGTCCCTTTTTGCCAGTGGTGGCTACCAGCACTTGGTGGGAAATGACTTTTTGATAGGAATATGTCAAAGCACTATTTGCAAATCAGCGAAATGGAAACAAAGTTGTGCCCCCAATTTATTAAATTCGTGCCCGACAATCTTTCGGAATGCACGAAATCGTTTGTTGAAAAATACAAAATTCCTGGAGGTAAGATTAGCGCTTTTATTTTGAGTAAAATGTAGCGTTTTTAAAGCTGAAGCATACTTAACATATTTAAATATATGTTTATGCATGCAGTTATTGGATGTATTGATGGCACGCACTTTGGGCTGCAAAAACCAACAGTAAATGAGCACATGTTCTTCAACAGGAAAGGATACCATAGCTTCAACTCAATGATAGTAGGTTGCATATAAAATGTATGCACATACACATACGTATACTTATGAACTTTAATTTAATTACAGATATGTGACCATGAATACCGCATTTTGGCCATTGACTCAAAGTATGGTAGAGCCGCACACGATTCCTTTGTGTGGAAGCATTCGGCACAACGAAAGTTTTTGGAGGAGCAATTTAACTAAAATAACTTCAAAAATGTTTGGCTTTTAGGTAATATAACTTTTTATTGTACTGTTATGCATATATGTACATATGTACCTAAATTTAAAATATATTTTTCGTAAATCAATAGGAGATTAGGGTTTTCCCTTGGAGCCGTGGTGTTTAACACCATTCAGGAACCCTGAAGAAGGGTCTACTACAGCTCGGTTCAATGAGGTTCATTCTAAAGCTCGCTGTGTGGTTGAAAGAACCATTGGTATCCTAATTGGCCATTGGAAAATTCTCAGCAATGGCAAGAGAAGCCGTTACCAACCTGAAAAAATGGTACAATTCGGGAATGTATGTGCAGCGTTGCATAACATTTGCATACATTTCAAAGATGCGTCGTATTGCAGACATTATGCAAGTGAAGCTATTAACACAGAAGTGGATATGGGAAACGAAACTCATTTAACCAAAATTGGACACAAAATTCGAAACCATATAATATTGGCGCTAGAAAATACAATTTGAATAAAACAAGTGTATGTATGTTTATTATTATTTGTATGTATATTTATTTATTTTCTTTTAAGGCTTCTAATTTTATTCGGTTAATTTGCAGCTCTATTGCATTGACTTCCATATAAGCTTTGTGAGCTTCCTCTTACATTTCCATCGACCTCTCCTTCAAAGCTATAAGCTTGTCTAGTTTTGCGCCTATACTCTGCTAGTAGCTTTCAAACGCGATCATGTTTTCTTTAATGAGGGCCAGCTTTTCATCGGCAGCATCCTGTTTGCTCCTCTTCGTAGCGCTGCGACTAGTAGATGGTTTCGGTGGAACGTCGTCTTCCTCACTGTATAAAAGCTCTGCCATAAGCTTTTCGACAGGCTCTTTTTCAGGGGTGGAGTTGCCAAAAGTTCTTACTTCTCCCAGGCCTTCTACCGCAACGTCCATGCCGGTAGCCTGAAGCAGTTGCTCCTCTGCTGTTGTTAGGTACTTTTCTTCGTAAGGACCACCACCAGTTCGCTGCTTCGACGCTTTGTTGAAAGACAACTTTTTTTTGACGTTGTGCTTTTGATCAGCAAATACCTAAGTGTATATATATATAGAAAATAAGATTTGTGTTAGTAAATTTGTTAAGACACTTATCAAAAGAGGAAATTCATGGAGATCTACGTACTTTTCGCCAAGATTCAGCATCCTTCATCGGTGGACCGGCCGCATTAAGCAGGACCGTCAAGGAGTCCCACAATTTATTGGCAGCAACTTTGCCCTGACCACAATTCGGCAACATATTTTTGGCCAAATCATGATTTCGAAGCATGTATTCGGCCATTAAATTTTTTTGTCTCATGTTGATTTTATTAACATTTGTCCTAAAAAAATGATTCTACTTATAAAATAGTCAATAACATAAATGTTAACTTACATTTTATTTGATTTTTTCTGAGTAAACTCACGACGTTTGAAAACTTTTGAATTAACGATTGCAAATTATCAATCGAATGACATTTCGTTAGGTTCGTTTGAATTACAACTCGTTATCGAATGACAGAATGTCAAATTTCGAATGAGTGTACTCGATAACGAGTGCCGCAATCCGAAAACTGGAAATTTCGAACAATTTTACTCGTTCACGAATGCCGCGATTCGGGCCCTGATTGATAATATTCAAGCATTTTATGATCGTAGATGGTTTGTTGATTTTAGGATTTGTTTTCAGTAAATTAAACAAGATCGAGTTTTTACACTGCATAAACTTTGGTATGAGCATTGCTGAGGTGCTTTTTTGCACAATGTCCATAAATTGCGAGTCCAAAATCTATTTTTTAAAACATCAGTGCTTTTGTAATATTTAAAAGTGTTGAGATGGGTATGTGACAGTGAGTAGAAGAAGATTTGCGCTCCTCTTTGTGTATTTTGTTTGTTATTAGAGATATCTATGTTTGTCGGATTGTTACTTATGTTAGCGAATGAAGGAGATGAAGAATTAAAAACATGTTGTATTTGTGCTTTGTGAATATTTACTGCTTCACGAAATGAGCAATATGTTTGAATTGTTATTATTTTTTTTATTTCACTGAACTTTGGGCACAATTTGCTTGAGGCGGCGTGTTCAGCAGAACAATCTACACAGAGAGTGCGAGCACAGGGGGAGGGATGGTGTGTTGGTAATGCACATGTGTCGCAGATAGGGATCTTATTGCAGCGTTTTTTGTATGGCCAAGAAGGTGGCAGTTTTTGCATCTCACTGGGTTTGGGTAGTAGGGTCTTACCTTGGTTGTATACCATGATACATCAATTTTTTCGGGTCAGTAATAGCGATCGAAGGTGAAAAGAACCACGCCACTTGGGGTGGGTTGACCATTTATATATTGTAGATATTTGTAAATGGATGTAATACCCTGTTTTTTCAATTATTTCATTGTCAGAGACTTGATTTAAACGCGGAGCGTCGATAGTGCCTTTTGAGGAGTTTAAATTTTTTAAAATTTATTTAAAGGTTTGCTTGTTTCACTTGAACTTATCTTCACATACTTAGGGCTATCTTGTTTTGTTGTTGGTAAAGTAGGAAATAATTCCTCTTTCGATATTTGGTCGCTTTTGTTTTTTTTTTTTTGGTTGGGGACTAGAAGATAATAGGGCGAACCTATTATTTTCCCCCAAGGGACATTTTTTAACGATTTTAATTCAATTAAGTTAATTCACTAAAATTCACTAACAAATTTGAGGGAGTAGAGTGCGATGAGGAATGAGATAATAAACTATTCTGTTTTAACTGAAATCGCAGACAATACAGCTGAGAGCACAACCGTTTGCGTCAAGTGTCAGTCGATGACTGATAAGCATAAGTATAAGTATAAAAAGTGTGAAGTATTAGTAATATGCATTATTATATTGTTTTATTTATTTATAAATTGTGTATGTAGTGATTACAAATATAAAAACATTGTTATGAAATTGCATTTTAATTAATTTGAGAAAACTTCAAAGTGCATAGTGGAACAGCATCTGTAAATAATTCAAAGTCATACTCATATCTTCAACCGCACTTAAAATATTTTATACACTTCTTTTTCTACAAGCTAACCCATAGATTTGCATGTTCACTTATACTTTCTTTCGTTGCATTTTAAATTATGCAATGTACAACGTAATGGAAAGTCAAATTGTAAAGAAGAAACTAAAAATCTACACACCAGCTCCCATAAAACTATCTTATTTCATATCGGTGGTAAAATTTAACGTTTCCGGCTTATTTAGTTTTTGATTTGTCGTGCTTTTAGTAGCTTTTAAAAGTATCGTTATTTGGGAAGTGGGCGGAGTTTTCCTCCGATTTCATCCATTTTCACAATATCGGTAGAAGTGTAGAAGATTTGTACTCAGCAATTTTGGTTTTTCTAGTTTAAGTGGCTTAGGAGACATGTACATTAAACATGTTAAAAGGCGAGGCCACGACCATTTTTCAAACATTTTCACCCACAGGTGCCCCTTGCTACTGCGATGCCCTGTGTCAAATTAGAGCTTTATAATTAATTATGGCACTTTATACGTTTTCGGTTAATGGCGATTTGTAATCGTGGCAGTAGTCCAATTAATCCCATCTAAAATCGAATTCATTTTTTTTTGTACTAAGGAATCTGCATCCCAAGTTTCATTAAGATATCTCAATAATTACTCAAGTTACAGGACAAACAGACGGATGGACAGAGAGACAGTCAACTATATTTAAACTTTTTTCGTCACCCTGATCATTTATATGTGCATAACCCTATACAGCTATGGACATATAAATTGCACATTCATTTAAGTATACTTTCACATGCTAAAGTATCTTTAATATTCTTTCAAACAACCAAGTTTTTGCGGTTTTCGGAAAGTTTATTCCTTACATCTAAAATATAGCACAAACTCAATTTCGAATTCATTAATAACACAACAAAAATAATGAAAAGGTAGAAAAAGTGGTGAAATTAGATGGACACATAAATGGCACAATCTGCAAAAGAGGGGAAAAAACGAGTTAAAAACGTTTTTTTATCTGGTTCTTTTGTGTACAAACAATTTAGTAGCTAATATTTTGTGCTGTAGCCTTTGTTTTTAATGACTGCTTCACACCTGCGACTCATACTCTCAACCAGTTTTTCACACTTGGTCTTAGGTATGGCATGCCAAGCTTCCTGAACGGCAGCCCAAAGATCGTCCAGATTTTTATAATTTTTCTTCGCGACTCTAATCTTGACTTCATTCCATAAGTTTTCAATGGGATTTAAGTCGGGGCTCTGCGCTGGCCAATCTAAGACATCGATTTTCTCCGCACTAAACCAATTCTTAACTAGTTTGGATGAGTGTTTGGGGTCATTGTCTTGCATAAATTTCCATTTAATTGGCATGTTATCGAAGGCATATGGTTCCATATGATGTCTCAAAATGTCTAAGTATTGAAACTTATCCATCTTGCCGTTTATCCGTACGAATGGCCCTATGCCATGCCAGGAAAATGCACCCCAAACCATAATGTTTCCGCCCCCGTTTTTGATTGTCTTCTGTGTGAACCTTGGATTAAATTCTTGGCTTTTAGGGCGATGAACAAAGACTCTTCCATCTGTCCCTATCCTGTTGATCTTCGTTTCGTCACTCCACAATATGTTTCTCCAAAAATTGATTGCTTTTTCTTGATGGGCTCTGGCGAAGGCCAATCGTTTAGAAATGTTTTTTTTTTTTGACAGGAGTGGCTTCTTCCTAGAAATGCGCCCAAACAAGTTTGCTTCATTCAGTCGTCTTCTGACAAGCCTGTAGGATATTTCTGTATCCAATGATTGGTTGATATCGGCTGCTATCTGTCGTGATGACTTGAATGGGTCATTTTTGGACATTCTTACAATAGCAGCATCCGTACGCGCATCTGTTTTTCGAGGCCTTGGTTTTCGAATTTGTGATTTTATCAATAAATCAGGGTTCTTCACACATGAATTAATTGCATTGTATACTTTTTTCCGAGAAATATTTAAATTTTTTAGCAATTTCGGCCACTTTCTGTTCTCCTTCATGCATTTTCCATATGATTCGTCTTTCTTCTATTGTGGTATGCTTTCCTGATCCCATTTTCTATAACTTATTTACTCAAAATACTTCTGATAAAAAACTATCCAACTGTGGTAAATATCATGCGCTTGTATCGAAGTTTACGCGGGAACTGTGTATGCAAATTAGTTTGTGCCATTTACGTGTCCATTCAATATTAGTGTTGTTTACACAAAATTGATAACGGTAAATAATTAGCAAAACATAACGGAATATTTCGCCGCTGCAGATATGAGAGCTATTACGGGACAAAGTTGGATGCAAAAAATTTGACATTTCGAGCAATTTTTAATGGACAATTTTTAACATTTAGTTGAAATATAATTTTGTGCCATTTATATGTCCATAGCTGTATCTATCTCGATTAGTTGCAGGCGATATTTACAACCGTTAGGTGAACAAATTTATAATACTCTGAAATATAAAACTTTGGAAAAAAATTTGTGAAAAAGAGGGAGTGGCTCCCACTGCAACAAGATGAATGTACATATCATACATTTATTTTGTGTTTAAATAAATTTCTTTACATCACTTAAACAATAATACTACAATGAATACAACAATTTCAATTAAATTTCTGTATTGACTAAATTTTAATTAATTAATAATAACTACAAACTTTTTAGGTTTCGTTCTTTAAAAGACATTCTGAAATGAAATTTGTCTCATTACATTATATGCCCAAATTAAAGAAAGTTTTATAAAGGATTACAAGACTCATGGATTTTGAAATTAGAATTTAAGCAAAATGTACAGAAGTTGAAAAATGGTGGGAGACTCTACGACTATGGATGTGTTTCTCTTCATTCATTCTTCATTGTTGTTGTCCTCGAATGATATAAAATTTCATTTAAAACAATTTAGCTTTCTCAAGGAAGCAAAGTAATATACAGTTTTCGTATTTGAAAGGGGCCATGACAAGCAAGCACAAAGCAGACAATGAGATAGGTAAAAAAAAACAAACCACTGCATAACTTATTTGCGAAAAGTAGTAGAAACTATTTTGGTACACATACAAAACAATGTTGCTTTTATATTCACCGGCGAAATACAGACAGAAAAATTCAGCTATACGACTGCAATTAATACTCTACTGTTGATGCACGCGATAGTACTAAACAAATTACTGAAGGCGTCGCTCAAGAGTAGTAGTAGAGTAGCGGGTTGTAGTCTTGCAAAAGTCCAGTTGTAGTGCTTTCTAAATAACATTATAATTGCATATGGTGTGAATTCCCTTGATATTCACTAGATACTCTATACATATGTGTGAACGTGCAGCAGTCTTCTAAGCTTTACAACTAAAATAATGATTGTCTGAATGCAATGTGACGTTGATTTATGTACGTAGCAATGTTTGCTACGTCTACGCCGGTGATTCAGTTGCTCACTTGGTGGTAAAGCATGGAGCTAGAAGTGTTTTCTAGCATATGTATGTACATATGTCCATGTTTAGTGGGCGTTGTGTACACATTGAACTCATATACTCAACAGTGTTTACAGCACTTATATTTTTTATAGTTTGGCAGTGTGTGTGGTTTTTCCTATCGGATTCAATTGGCCCACCCTCTCCCTTTTCCTTGCGTGCGTGTCATTCGCCTATAAATTATTTCCTTTTCTGCACAAATTAGAGGCGCGAATGTAGGCAGTCCCAAAAGTGATACCATTATTTATATAAAATATTTTTTTTTTTATAAAAACACACATATTTTTTTTTAATTTTATTTGTATAAGTCATTTATTAAACTAAATTTAAGACTTCAAGAAATATTTCGGAGGGTCTCCGACCTTTATTTCTAGATGTTACAAACTTCGAGGCGTACTCAATATACCCTGTTAAGTTTAACGTTGTCATATCTTGGTGGCCAACCGACGGGCCCAAAACGTGAAATTTTCTGCTCACCTAAATGTGTGGGAGGTGGCGCTGTTTTGTTGAAACCCAATGTCGCTGAGATCACAACTTTCATTTCAGCTAACAAATAGTCGGTTATCATGACACTGTAACGGTCGCCATTGTCGGTTATATCCTTACCGGCATTATTTTTGAATAAATATGAGCTGATGATTCCACCGGGCCACAAAACTCTTGGCTTTTAGGATAAAATGGCAGCTCTTGAATCCCTTCAGATTACTTTTCGTCCCAAATGTGGAAATTTTGCTTGTTTACATGCTCATTCAGCCAGAAACACTTGTTTATTACTAGGCAAAATTAGGTCAATAACGTCGGAGATTTTCTCGCGAAAGACGAGCGGCTTCAGTTTTTACATAAGCTGTATTTTGTACGCTTTTAATTTAAGATCTCCACGTAAAATGTACCAAGTAAGTCGGAGTTGTTGCGAGCTTCGCCGAATCGACTATCTATGTCTTCGTGTACACCTCAACTACGGCCGCTATATTTTTTTCACTGCGTTCTGGACTTGGTCTATTGGGACGAATATTGTCCAATAATGGATGCTGACTCTCAAGATGGGTGATGGTGTTGGGAATAGTACGCTCAGTAGGCCGATACTGTTGACCATAAGTTTAGCGAAGCACGCGAAACAGATTCTTTAGAGAACGTGAATTTTCATAATAAAGATGAACGATTTGTAAACATTGTTCAGGTGTAAGTCTTTCCAAGATAAAATGCCAAACAATACTCTACAAAAACAACATGACAGCCTGACACGACTCATACGTGATCTGTCAAAATAAGGCTACTGGAAAAAGTACCTCTATTGGAACACTCGTTACTTATGAGCTTGTCTGTGTTGCAAGTGATGAGCAAACTGACGTATTTACTAAGGCCATAGTAAATTTGTTCCTGAAGCATTTTTATTAAATGGAAAAGCTTTTCTCTTTAGTATAATCCGCCAACCGCTCACTTCCTCTTTTGATTTGGCAGTATTGATTTACTGCAGCATTCATATGTGAGTAATTGTGTGCGGAGAAAGAGTGAAAGACGTGCACTGCTCAGCACTTAATTAACTTAATTACTGAGTTTGAAATTTCTTATATATTTTAAAGAACTATATTTTTTAATTGAAATTTATTGAAAAGATTTTACTGCTGCGATCTTCACGTTGTTTCCAATTAGATTTGTATACATATGTCCCCATTTCTGTAAAAAAAATAAAAAAAGGTGCGTGGAGTCCCTACGCGCGGATGAAGTTATACTTCTTAGTGATATTCGGAAATGCATATCATTTTGTATGAACGAAAACTAGAAAACTTAAATTCACATTTTATAAATTTATTATGCACATAAAATGAAGAATAAAGCAAAGTCTAAATGAATGAATTTTGACTCAGAAAGTAGTTCCGTCTCTTCGTTGCGGAAGAGAATATGCAGCGTAATCATCTCTCTTTTGTTCTTCGCCAATTTGGCTGCCGGATTGACTTGTGAAGATCAATTTTTTGTTGGTGACATATTCATATGTGTACGCATATGTATGTTTGTATGCTTGTGATTTATTTGTTCGGCAATGTATGCAATATATATTTACATATAAGTATATATGAATGTATGAACATGCAAGTCAATGCGCGCACATGCGTATACATACACTCATATGAGCATGTGCCTTTTAACATCGTATACTATACAAATAAATATTTTTCTTACTAATAGAAATTAAAATAAAGAAAAATATTTATTTTTATAGTATACGATGTTAAAAGCAAAAAATTAAAAATTTATTCTGTCGGGATTCGAACCTGGGACCTGTGTTAGCATCTTGACCTTCCAAGCGCTTACCACCAACACCACCATGGACAATTAGGTTGCGCTGACTTAAGTATGATTTGGTTATTCATGTAAGAAACATACAATGGTTCTAATCATTTTGTTTAAGTATAGAATATACCTACTTTGTAGAATATTTGCTTTCGCAATAAATTTATCACAGCAATATACATATACATAACATTGCTGTGATGCCCTGAGAAGTATAGTCTTAATAAATTTATTTTTAATTTTTTGCTTACTAATAGAAAATAAATTTATCACAGCAATATACATATACATAATATTAATAATAGAAATTAAATTTATCACAGCAATATTATGTATATGTATATTGCTGTGATAAATTTATTTTCTATTAGTAAGAAAAAAATATTTATTAGTATAGATTTCCAAAAGCATAGAAATGATTCTGTGAATTTATTCATTAAAATCGCCACTCAGAAATCATTTTATCCCTTGTAAGCGAGCGATTTTCTTAAATCTCACGCTCCCAGATAAAACCATATACCTCGTCCTCGTGGGTCAGTTTCAAAAACCACAGAAATGAATCTGTGTGATTCTGAAAGGCCAACGCAAAGTATTTCAACCAAAACATACGTAAAATAGTTGAGAATTCGCAGAAATGAAAGACAAATGAAAGAAAAAGAAGTATAACTTCAATAATGCACAAGCATACAAACATACATATGCGCACACATGTGAATATGTCACCAACCAAAAACTGAAACATTGTTCTACAAAAACAACAACAGCATAAGCATGGAACATTGTGTTGTGTTGTTGTGTCGGCCGAGCTGTGCCGAAAGAAACGAACAAACGATCGCCGCTTGTCACCGCTTCGCTTGCTGCTCGCACATCTTCGCAGACAAGGTTGCGTTACATTCATATGGATGGAGCGAGGTTGCGCAACTTTGCGTTACTTTTATATGGAAGGTTGCGCAACCAGAATCTATCGCAACCTTTTCCGGCGTCGTATAAGAAGTAACGGGTGATTTTTTTGAGGTTAGGATTTTCATGCATTAGTATTTGACAGATCACGTGGGATTTCAGACATGGTGTCAAAGAGAAAGATGCTCAGTATGCTTTGACATTTCATCATGAATAGACTTACTAACGAGCAACGCTTGCAAATCATTGAATTTTATTACCAAAATCAGTGTTCGGTTTGAAATGTGTTTCGCGCTTTTTTATCGACAAATTTTGTTCAGCGATGAGGCTCATTTCTGGTTGAATGGCTACGTAAATAAGCAAAATTGCCGCATTTGGGGTGAAGAGCAACCAGAAGCCGTTCAAGAACTGCCCATGCATCCCGAAAAATGCACTGTTTGGTGTGGTTTGTACGCTGGTGGAATCATTGGACCGTATTTTTTCAAAGATGCTGTTGGACGCAACGTTACGGTGAATGGCGATCGCTATCGTTCGATGCTAACAAACTTTTTGTTGCCAAAAATGGAAGAACTGAACTTGGTTGACATGTGGTTTCAACAAGATGGCGCTACATGCCACACAGCTCGCGATTCTATGGCCATTTTGAGGGAAAACTTCGGACAACAATTCATCTCAAGAAATGGACCCGTAAGTTGGCCACCAAGATCATGCGATTTAACGCCTTTAGACTATTTTTTGTGGGGCTACGTCAAGTCTAAAGTCTACAGAAATAAGCCAGCAACTATTCCAGCTTTGGAAGACAACATTTCCGAAGAAATTCGGGCTATTCCGGCCGAAATGCTCGAAAAAGTTGCCCAAAATTGGACTTTCCGAATGGACCACCTAAGACGCAGCCGCGGTCAACATTTAAATGAAATTATCTTCAAAAAGTAAATGTCATGAACCAATCTAACGTTTCAAATAAAGAACCGATGAGATTTTGCAAATTTTATGCGTTTTTTTTTTAAAAAAAGTTATCAAGCTCTTAAAAAATCACCCTTTAGAATGTGCCAACTTGACAATTCATCTCCTAGAGAAAAAATGTACAAGCATACAGTGTAAGGCTGAGTATGTCATGCAAATATGTACATACATGTAAATGCAAATACTTACACACTTAAATTGCGCGAATTTCAACAGTCTTGCACATTTTCAAAATCTTTCTCTGTACTATAGATATAAGGAATGAGAAGTAACTTGTTCGCATAGTTTAGTAAACTATGTAAAAACAATTAATATACAAGGCGTGTTACAAAGTAAACCGGACTTAAAAATGTTTTTTTTCGGCAAACTCAATTATTTTCTTCAAAATAGTCTCCTTCTGATTCAATACAGATTTTTGCACGGTCCAAAAGCATGTCGAAGGATTGTTTTAGCTCGTTGGCCGGTATGGCCACCAGTATGCCGGTGCAAGCCTTTTGAATTGCCTCTACGTCTGCATAACGCTTTCTTTTCATATGCAAATGCATTTTTTCGAAAAGGAAAAAGTCGTACGGTGCCATATAAATTGAAATATGAAATTGGGGAATAGTTAATGGTTAAAATGTGATTTTTGGTCAAATAATCGGTCACAAGCGTCGATCGGTCTGAGGAATTTTTGGTCGTCAGTCAATTTGAGCGAAACAAACCGTACACACACCTTTCGTAAGCCCAAACATTCGGTCAAAATGCGATAAATCGAGATGTTCAATTTCATTTCCATGAATTTCAATGATGATTTCGGCTGATTTTTTATGAATTCATGCACAGTTTCGATGGAATTTCCGGTGATCACGGATTTTGATTGGCTCATATGTTGATCGTCATTTATGTCCTCACGACCACTTTGAAAACGTTGAAACCACTCGCGCACTCTGCTACGGTATAGGCAATCATCGCCATAAATTTGTTTCATCAATTGAAAAGTTTTACCAATTTTGTTCGAAGCTCATTTTCGCACCGATAACACAAACATACTGACCAAATTTACTGAACTCAATATTTTTATAATAATAACTCCTTTGTTTGGAATTGAATGAAATCTTAAGATAACCTCAACCACTCTCCAAATAACGATATTGTTAAATAAATTAAAACTAAAAATTCCAGAGACATTAAATTTCACTACTGAGGTAGTATGGGGTCAAATCACACATCTTGGGCCCGAACAATCAATTCTGCTAAATTTTGGTACGTGACATTCTTCTCATATTCCTATTTCAAAATGTAAAAGTAGGAGCAATCGGAGCACAACCACGATTTTCTAACATATAACCTAATTCTAAATTGAGAGAAAGTTCTTTGGTGGCAATAATCACTCTGTGTATCAAAAATGGGTTCAATCGGGTCAATACTTTCTTCAGCCACATATAACTAATATAAAGATTTTCGAACTCTGACTACAATCCATATGATTGTCGATTGTATGTGAAACTTAGGGAACAGTTTTTTATATTTAATAGATTAAATCGGTTCGATACGACCCCCTCTCTTATATGTATACTACATATAAATAACGATTTCCTTTTTCTAACAAACTTTATGGTGAATATGTCGGCCAGTGTATGAGTTATTTATAGTTTACGTATATATAAAATTGCTTGGATTCCGACCCTCTGGTTGATACCTTATACCTTAAGATATGTATGTTCCTGCTAGTTGCAGGAGTAGAAAGTGTTCGGTTTCATCCGAACTTAGCTCTTCCTTACTTGTTCAGGTTCCTCATATATGGCACATATCTGCTCTCAGAGAGCAGGAGTGCAAGTCGAGTAGAAAACCGTTCGGCTGTCTGTTGTGATTATAGCTTCTTGAAATCGAACCTTTTCTTTTCTCTTTCACGTCAACAAACGTGCGTCCCAGAGGAGGGTGTATATCTTAGCTGTAACAGGATTAGGACCTCGGACCGTACGCACGAACAAAACACTGGAGACGTGTATTTCATGTATCACAACATGATCGATCTCGTTGACGGTTTTTCGATCCGGAGACAGCTAAATAGCTTGATGAATTTTCTTGTACTGGAATCTGGTATAACAGATAACCATAATTCGGGCTGCGGCGAAGTCTATCCGCTTCAACCTATTTGGATATGTTTCACCGTGGATGCCGAATTCACTTACGATAAGTACGCTTTTGACATCGCAGCGAGGCGTGGTCGCAAATCGGCGATATGTTGAAGAACTTCGATTTAGAGAGGATTTTGGTTAGACATTCATCCACCAGTGTGAATGCCAGGACTCGTCGACGGAGTCTCCTCCTACTACGAATCCCTCACCGAATTTTCACTTCTTTCTATGGCCAATGCACTAAATGCTACAAGGACCGACTCGTCTCAGTCCGCCTTTATTTTTACGAGGAAATCAACTATGGGCACTTTCCCAATTAAGGGATCAAACATTCCATGTGCATGTCCTCAAATCGTTATCTTAAATGCGTTTGCCATGGTCGCCATCAAAAGGGGAGTTTCTGTTCCGATGCTGCCGATGGATTGCCGGCAGGGCAATTCAAACACAGCGGCGAAGAACTGCTAAACTTTATGGTAGAATATGGTCGGACGAAAGTATGCCCAACGATTATAATTTAAGGGGTTAGGAGTAGTTAGAATTTTCAAAAAATTAATTATTTTTCTTTGCATTTTTGTTAAGGTTTATATCTTAAAAATATTCCTTGAAAATTTCATGTTGATCCGATAATTAGTTTTTGAGTTATTCGAGAAGTAAGAAAGAGAGCTCGGCACTTCAAAGCGCTAGTGTGAAACTTTAGACGTGTTTTCTCGAAACAATGTTTTTTGAACTGGTGACAACTGTAATTCGAGACCCTCTCAGTAGATTTTAATGAAATTTATACAGCTTTTAGAATACATAATAAACTCGGGCCTGATCGAAGGATTTTTATTTTTTCGAAAATTTCGATTTTTAAGACCAATTAACTGTTGAATTTTTGGCAAAAATTTAGAAAAAAATTTCCTGAGGCCGCCATTTTATTAATTTTGGAAAATAAAATAAAATCCTTTGATCAGGTCCGGGATTATCTATTTATGAAACTAATTTTTTTTTGCCCGATTGTTTTTAGTTGAATCTCCAAGGACTTATGCTTGTCACCGTAAGTACCTTCTTTTGGAACAGGGTCAACACGAACAACTGTAACTTTGGAAATTATTTTTTTTTTGAAACTTTCGTGACTTCAAGTCAACACATCCTATAATAATGCCATATTACTACTTTTGTAAAATAACATGATTTAGTAGAAAAAAAATTACTGAATACTCTAATTTTTGCGTGCCTCTGACTACCCCTAATCCATTAAGGTGTTACATGGGTTTCACAGTTTCAAAAATCGAATTTTTTTTTTGTTATTATTAATTTCTACAACATCTCTAGAATATTGTGCTAAGTTTTCAAGTTGATCCCAGTAATAGTTTTGAAGATACAGCCTTGAGAACTTTTGCGCTCGAGGCTAGCTAGGCTAAGTGTGTCGTCTTTAAACGCGTTTTTCTCAAAGCTATGTTTTCAAAGTCGGTTGTCAAGATTTCTCGCGAACTACTCAACTGATCTTGATGAAATTTTACACAGGTCTTCGAGATATCATTTACAAGGTCTTGAACGAAGGATTTTTTTTTTAATTACAACTATGAAAACGTTGAAACCATCGGTGTGCGGTGGAAATGGAAATTGTATCGGGTCCATAAGCTGCACAAATTTTATTGGCGGCTTGAGATGCATTTTTGCCTTTATCGTAGTAGTACTGTAAAATATGCCGTATTTTCTCTTTATTTTGCTCCATGTTTGCGACGCTATAATTCACGAAATGAGCTTTCCAAAAAGGTATAGCATGACCCGATGCGACGAATAAAACTATACTACGCGTGTTCGGAGCAGCTCCTTTCACTATGGAACTAACAATAATGAGTAGCATTAATCTTAAGTTATTATTTATACTTAAGTTAACTAAATTAATACGCACACATATATTCCACCAACCGTGGTGAGAAAACATTGTAAATATTAAATACTTTTTATTAATTGTTATCTGGTCACTCTAATTGTGCATATCCACCACACATTACTCGTTATTCTAATTCCTCATTTCCCTTTATCCTTTAATATGCTTATACATACATACATGTTAGAACAATTAAGCTTAGCTTTGCCTAAGCCTAGCATCTTAGTTATAGTTCGCTTTTTACATTCGATACCGGCACGCGCATTATTTTCTTGTTCGGTTCTTATATTCGCTACCTGCAGACAGGCAGGCATTTCACCTAATAAACCACCAGCCACGTAACTTTCTACTCGTTGTATTATATATATTTATATTAATAAATATTTTGTAAATATATATCGTCGTTGTTTTATATCGCGATTCGAAGCTATCAAAAAAGCTTGGTAGCTCAACATTTTGGTGACCCCGACGTGATCGCTGTGTGTGTTTATTGGTGATAAAGTTAAACTTGACATTAACTATCAAACTATTAGTTCGTGCGCCACCGTGCTAGTGTAACATTAGTGTGGACATATCTTGCAGTGAACAATTGATAAATCAAACTCGTGGTTTAAAACCTATTTGATTTGTGGCAAAATAGTGGCGTGATTTCTAGAAAGCGCTAGTACGGTAAATTTGGGTATTTAAGCGAAAACATTTCTAACGTAACTTAAAACCGTAAGCACCGTTTATCGGGTGCCGCTAATTTCTTCAACGGTTCAGTACGGTTATCCGCTATACGTTACCGCGCTGATCACCTAACCTCGTTAAACTTTTAATTGGTTAAGTTTTTTGGATATGTCGTTAAACCAATCAATCGGTGGTACTCCAGCTGTAAAACATTCCTGCAAATGAGAGTCCCATAAGTCAGCATTCACCAATGGGCAGGGTGACATTTTTGAAGTTGAAGACACAGGCCATGTATAAGCGCCTTGAATGCATAAGTGCTGATATGGACTCGGAGCGGTTGCAAAGCATGGACGAGTATGCTTTAGCGGCAATAATTGACTCAGTTAACGAACTGAAATCGAATTTCTTGGCTGCACACACAAGCTTGGAGGAGCATGACTTTGAATCTATAGGAAGTGATTTACTTACACAATTTGATACGAATTTGGTTCAGTTGAAAGCTACCCTACAACGTGAAATTGGAAAGCGTAGCGCTTCTCAACATTGTTCCACATTCAAGATGAACAGCAATGAATTCCAGCCTATTATAGTGAATACTAATCGTTCTCGTTTGCCTCAATTAACGTTGCCGAAATTCAGTGGATGTTATATAGAGTGGACAAATTTCTATTCGATGTTCACATCAGTCATCGATAAGGACAGCGACCTAAGCGATGTGGACAAATTGCAACATTTGCGTTCCTGCTTGAGTGGTGCTGCTCTTGACACCATACGATCGTTGGAAATAAATGAGGCTATTTATAAAATCGCATTAGATCTTCTCATTAAACGATTTGATAATAAACGTCTTATTTTTCAGGCACATATCAGGGAGATTTTCGGGATGGACAAAGCAGATGGTACTGTCAGCAAGCTGCGAGCGTTGTTGGACAAGGTCAACTCGCATATATGTGCGTTGCAGTCACTTGGCTCCAAAGAGCAAATAGCGGACTGCATAGTGGTACAGTTTTTAACTCAAAAGTTGGACAAAGTAACTCAAGCAAAATGGGAAGAAAGTTGGTCAATAAACGAGTTACCATCGTGGGAATCATTAGCTGCATTTTTAGAACATCGATGTCGTACCCTCGAAAACGTGGAGCATGCATTACAAACCCAAGCTGAAACATTTGGTAAATCCGGAAAAACTGTGAGTACACATCAAAGAAAATCCTTTGTTGCTTCAAATAGCTTACTGGGTGTTTGCGCATTTTGTGGAAATACTGAACATTTGATTTATAATTGCCAAAAGTTTTTAAATCTTTCGCCTAATATTCGTCAGAAAGAAGTTAAGAAACTTTTACTATGTCTAAACTGTTTAAAGAAAGGCCATCAGATGCGAGACTGCAAATCTAGTAATTGTCGAAAATGTCATTCAAAGCATCACACGCTTTTACATTTTAATCGTTTACCATCAGCTAATAGTAACGATGTACCATTAATATCGAACTCTGTCCAAGCTAATGCCATGACTGCAACGCTGCCAACGCAGCCTGACATCTCTGCTTCCCGATCTCCATCTGATGTTGTGCTTTTAGCTACAGCAATCGTTTTAGTAAAGAATCGTGCCGGAACTTTCGTACCTTGTCGCTCACTTTTGGACTCTGGCTCACAGATTCATTTCGTCACAAGTCGCTTCGCAAACCAACTTCAACTGCCTAAATCTAAATCCTTCGCTTCGGTTTCTGGAATTGGAGATGCCAATTTTCCAACAGACGGATGCTCAGTTAATCTCGTACTAAAGTCGCGGACTTCAGATTACTCAACAAACATTACTGCTCTTGTCGCTTAAACTATTACTGATAATCAACCGGGAACTTCAGTCATGACCGATGATTGGAATGTTCCTTCGAATATCCAACTAGCCGATCCTGCCTTCAACATACCACAACGCATCGATATGCTCATTGGAGCAGGACTCTTCTTCGAACTCATTTGTGTGGGGCAGATAAAGTTGGCACCTGGGTTACCTATTCTTCAAAAAACTCGACTGGGATGGGTTTTGTCTGGTGGTCGGCAGCAAACTCCTAAACTATCTACATTTATTGTAAGCCAAAGATCATCTAGTGGAATTGATAACGATATCCAGTTAGACAAATTAGTTCGCCGCTTTTGGGAAATTGAACATGTTCATGAACCAATTATCAAAGCTTGTAAAGAAGACCTCGAGTGTGAGGAACATTTCAAAAATAATTATTCACGCTTACCTTCGGGCGAGTATTCGGTTCGCTTACCCATTAAGTGCAGCTTAGATTCACTTGGAGATTCATATTTAGCTGCTAGACGCAGATTCGAGAATATTGAACGCAAATTTAGTAGAAATCCTAATTTGAAAGCGAAATATAGCTCATTCATGAAGGAATATGAGCACCTTGGTCATATGTCGTTAGTTTCTGAAAGAATGATTTCCAAGTGCAAGTACTTTCTACCTCATCATTGCGTTATTAAGGATGATAGTACGTCGACGAAGTTGCGAGTTGTTTTTGACGGTTCTGCGACTACAACTTCAGGGTTATCACTAAATGACATACTCATGACTGGTCCTACCATTCAACCCAAACTTTTCAACATTCTCGTTCGTTTTCGTATCTTTCCAATTGCACTCACTGGGGACATTTGCAAGATGTATCGATGTGTTCGCGTAACACCTCCAGATAATATGCTTCAGTGCATACTATGGCGAGATTCCCCAAAAAAAAAATTACGTATATACAAGTTAGACACGGTCACATACGGCACCAAGCCTGCTGCGTTCTTGGCTATACGAACTATGCATCAGCTAGCATTAGATGAATCCTCATCTTATCCACTTGGTTCAGAAATCGTTCTTCGCGATTTCTATGTAGATGATCTTATCTCTGGAGGAAGTTCAGTAGAGGAAGTACAACAAATCAGGCAACAAACTACAAACCTACTTTCTAAAGGTCGTTTTCAGTTAAGAAAGTGGTGCTCTAACAACTCAGATGTTCTCAGCGAAATTCCTGTTGCTGATAGAGAAAGTTTTCTTAGTTTCGATGAATCCAGCGATATTGTCAAAACTCTCGGACTTGTTTGGAATCCATCGAAGGATGTCTTTTTGTTTAAATATAAACCTCAGCAAACATCGGAAAAATGTTCCAAGCGTTCCGTATTGTCTACCATAGCACGTTTCTACGACCCATTAGGTCTGATTGGTCCTACACTTACTAGAGCTAAAATACTGTTGCAAAGGATGTGGAGAGACAAGCTCGATTGGGATGAAAGTTTACCACTTTCCATATGCACAGCATGGTTAGCATTTTGTAACGATTTTGTTGATCTTCAACATACTTCATTTCCGCGCTATGTTCTTCAGCCTGGCGCTACTGTTCAAATACATGCATTTTGTGATGCCAGCCTGGAAGCATACGGCGCTTGTGTTTACGTTCGCTCAGTTAAGGATAATGACATTAAAGTCCACTTGTTGTATTCCAAGGCTCGTGTCGCTCCTCTTAAGACGCTGACAGTGCCCAAATTAGAGCTTTGCGCAGCCGCCTTACTGGCGCAATTACTATCTGAATTAAGAAAAATGAATATATTTGATTGTTCTTATTACTGCTGGTCGGATTCATCAGTGGTTCTCTCATGGCTACGACAGGAACCCTCAAAGTTCAACGTATTTGTTGCTGTACAGCAATTAACTGAAGGCATGCAGTGGCGTTACGTTCCCACCTCCATGAATCCTGCTGACATCCTATCAAAGGGCGCTACACCAAAGGAGCTTCTAAGGTCAAGGCTTTGGACGTATGGTCCACAATTTTTGGAAAACGTCGAATCATCGTGGCCACAACCATGCGCATCTCACATATCTCTACCAGAAACTCGTCAAAAGGTTTTGCACATCTCATCTGATAGACCCGACATAACTTTTTCGTTCAAATATATCAACTCGTTCGGAACAATGCAGCGTATCTTTGGATACATATACAAATTTATAAAGTCGAAAGGATCACAGCTCAGAACTACAGATATCCATCGTGGGACTCAATTGCTCATACGCCTAGTCCAAAGAGCACAATTGTGGTCAGAAATCGTCGCCCTGAAGAAGAACAACTTTATACACACATCAAGTAAAATCGCTTCGTTATCGCCATTTTTGGATGATTTTGGAATTATACGAGTTGGAGGTTGTTTAAAGAACTCAACATTAGACTTTGAAGCACGTCATCCAATGATTTTACCAAAAGATCACCCACTGACGTCGTCAATAATCACTAATTTTCATCGAAAGTATCACCATGCAGGTCCTCAGTCTCTACTTGCCTCCATTCGTATGCAATTTTGGCCTATAGGTGGCAGAAAAACTATTGCGAGTGTTCTACGAAAATGTATCATATGTTGCAGATCGAAACCACGCCTCGTCGAGCACATCATGGCTGACTTGCCTAAGGAACGCATCCACGCATCTCGGCCCTTTATTGTTACGGGCATAGACTACTGTGGACCATTTTATTTCAAACCGGAAACGCGTAAAAAAGCACCTCAAAAATGCTATGTTAGCGTATTCATTTGCTTCGCCACAAAAGCCGTCTGGATGGAACTGGTGAAAGATCTTTCAACAGGCTCTTTTCTTGATGCACTTAAGCGCTTTATAGCAACTCGTGGCATACCAAGTTGCATTTGGTCAGACAATGCTACAAATTGTGTTGGCGCCAAGAACGAGCTGAAGGATTTACGCGAGCTATTTCTTAGTGAAAATCATCGCAACCAAGTTCACGCTTACTGCCTCAATAGTGGGATAGATTGGCGTTTTATACCTCCTCGATCACCACATTTTGGCGGTCTGTGGGAGGCAGCAGTAAAAATGGCAAAAAAGCACTTCTATCGCTCCGTTGGTTCGTCGCTTCTTGGTTTTGAAGAACTACGCACCTTAGTATGTCAAATCTCAGCAGTAATTAATTCAAGACCTCTTGTACCACTTTCAGAAAATCCAGAAGATCTTGATGTACTGACGCCCGGACATTTTCTTATTGGTGGTCCTCTTATCGCTATTCCTGAGCCGAACCTCACTCATCTAAACTGCAATCGTTTAGATCGCTGGCAGCAGGTTACCTACATACAACAAATATTTTGGAAGCGATGGCGTGAAGAATATCTTACTATTCTACAACAACGAGCGAAGTGGCGTAAACCATACCCAAACATTGAAGTCAATGACATCGTATGCATCAAAGACGAAAATTCAGCACCTCTTAAAAGGCCCTTGGCTCGTGTTACGGAAGTTGTCACTGGAACAGACGGGGTCGCAAGAGTAGCCGTTCTTCGTACGTCTACCGGCATGATGCGTCGAGCTATCAATAAACTGTGCGTTTTACCTGTCAAAGATTCTTTTGAAAGTTAGACCTTTCAACGGGTGGAGGATGTTCGGAGCAGCTCCTTTCACTATGGAACTAACAATAATGAGTAGCATTAATCTTAAGTTATTATTTATACTTAAGTTAACTAAATTAATACGCACACATATATTCCACCAACCGTGGTGAGAAAACGTTGTAAATATTAAATACTTTTTATTAATTGTTATCTGGTCACTCTAATTGTGCATATCCACCACACATTACTCGTTATTCTAATTCCTCATTTCCCTTTATCCTTTAATATGCTTATACATACATACTTGTTAGAACAATTAAGCTTAGCTTTGCCTAAGCCTAGCATCTTAGTTATAGTTCGCTTTTTACATTCGATACCGGCACGCGCATTATTTTCTTGTTCGGTTCTTATATTCGCTACCTGCAGACAGGCAGGCATTTCACGTAATAAACCACCAGCCACGTAACTTTCTACTCGTTGTATTATATATATTTATATTAATAAATATTTTGTAAATATATATCGTCGTTGTTTTATATCGCGATTCGAAGCTATCAAAAAAGCTTGGTAGCTCAACAACGCGCTTTCAGCGCCAACTAGCGAAAATACCGCAAGACTTTTTTGACAACCTAATATATGTATATTAAACTTATTAGAGGGCCACGCCCACTTTTAAAAAAATTTTGTGCCCACAACTGCCTATTGATACTGCGATTCTCTGTGCCAAATTACAGTTTAATATCTTAATTCAAGGCTTAGTTATGGCACTTTATATGCGCATACCATACCTCAATTTTTTGCACAGACGGATGGACAGACAGACAGTAAACCGGATTTCAACTTTTCTCGTCACCAGGGTCATTTATATTTATATGCATAATCCTATATCTATCTGGATTAGTTGTAGGTGATACATACAGCCGTTAGGATAAAAAAAATATAATATGTACTCTGTAGCAACTGGTTGCAAGAAGTTAATTCGTAGAAAACGTAAAAATCCCTAAAACATGAAGTGTGCTTAAATGTATATATAAATATATAAATGTAAATATATATAAATGTAAATACAATCACTCAACAAAATACCCACTCATTTGAAACTTGATATACATTGTATAATTGTATCCATTTGGAGTTTCTGTATTCGGAATGTTGTTGTGTTTGCGTGGACGAACAGTTTATTAAGCTTACGATAATATGTCAAAGGTGAAAATATAATTTGATTAATTGCAAGCCTAAGCAATCAGGACATTTTGTTTATTTATCTTCGCAATTTATTTGGCACAGTAACACAATAACAGCAAAGATTCAATTACTTATAATTATAATGAGCGGTGTGCGCCATAGCTTATCAAGCGTGATGGAAAGCCAAAAAGTATGCAGAACGATCCAATGCAACAGACATGTATTGTAATTGCAAAATTGAACGAAAATATAATTGTCACCGCCAACCTTTTGGCATCGTCGGCATCATCAACGTCACCGTTACACTTCACCCAACGATGTGTTAAATTTAACGAGAAACGTTTAACAAAGCAAATGATGCGGGCTGGATATGTGTGCTAACCGCTGTGCAAATGTAAGTATCTGTAAGTTTGGGAACTTAAACGATAATTTTAGTGAGAGCGTATGTACATCAGTGCACATTTCTTACTTGGGAGTTTTGATAACACATCACAAAATAAAATTAAATGTCAAAATTATTGTACCTGGATCTTCTTGATAGAAAGCTTAAAAGTTTCTAAATAAAATACAAAGGAATGTAACTTAATCATGACTTGATCTTTCTTCTTTTGAAAGCGTCCTTTCATTATAAGATACGATAAATGAGAAAGCAAAGCTTGAAAGCTAGATTGTTTATATTTTTACAAAGAAACAACTACTTATTTGAACATATGCCTCTTTCTGTACGACCTTCAGTCTCTTCAACAGATCAAAATATTAAAAAAGTGAAGGATATATAGGCAAGTGTTAGAGAAATGGAAAGAGAGCTTGATATCTCCTGTGAGTTTTTGGTATGAAACGCAAAAGAGTAACGTAAACAATTTTTTTGGGCATGCTTGATCGTGCAAATTCCGATCCCACATTCATGGAGAGCAAATATAATAGCCGACGAGACATGGGTTTATGAGTTTTACTTGCAAATAAATCAACAATCATCGGAATGGAACGTGATTTCCGTCGATTTAAGAGATAAAACAAAACGCAAAGAGAGATCTGAAGGTCATTCCAAAAAATACTTATGAAAAGTGTTTCGAGGACTGGAAAAGCGTTACATCTGGTGAATACTTTGAAGGCGATAAATAAATATTGATAAATTATTCCACATTTTTAATCCTGAACAGGGTATATTAAGTCTGTCACGAAGTTTGTAACACCCAGAAGGAAGCGTGGAAGACCCTATAAAGTATATATATAAATGATCAGTGGAGTCGATTGTCCGTCTGTCTGTTCATCTGTCTGTCTGTATTTATATCCCTCAGTTTTTAAGATATCGTTTTTGCAAACGTCATTACCTCTTTAAAAAGATGCTCATTTGTCGCAACTGCCGATATCGGACCACTATAACATATAACTGCCATACAAAGTGAACGATCGGAATCAAATTCTTGTATGGAAAATTTTCACATTTAAAAAAAAAAATTATTCACAAAATTTGGTATAGGACATTTTCTGAGACAACAATGTAATCTCCGAAGAAATTGTTCAAATCGGAGTACTATAGCATATAACTGCTATACAAACTGAATGATCGGAATCAAATCCTTGCATGGAAACTTCCTCATTTGGCGATATACGAGGTGTGTTCAAAAAGTATCGCGAATCGTAACTGACAGTTTTCTTCGATTGCAGGGGCGTGGTGCATCATGAGTTCTTGCCCATGGAAGAACGGTCAATAAGGAATATTACCTGCAAGTTATGCGCAATTTGCGCGAAGCAATCCACCAGAAACGCCTGGATTTGTGGAAGAACAAAAATTGGCTTTTGCACCACGATAACGCCCCTGCTCACACACATCGTTGCTTGTGCGCGACTTTTTGGCCAAAAACAACATACTAATGATGCCGCAGCCACCGTATTTCCCAGATCTGGCCCCCTGTGACTTTTTCTTGTTCCCTAAACTGAAGAGGCCCATGAAATGACGACGTTACGCTTCTCTTGACGAGATAAAGACGGCATCGAATAAGGAGCTGAACAAGATAAAAAAAATTATTTTTTGAAGGGCTTTGAAGATTGGAAAAACCGTTGGCACAAGTGTATAATATCTCATGAGGATTACTTTGAAGGGGATAAAATAGATATTCATGAATAAATAAACAATTTTTGAAAAAACACAAAATTCGCGATACTTTTTGAACACGCTTCGTATCTTCACGAAATTTGGCATGAACTATTGTTTATAGAAATAATGTAATGTCGAAAGAAATTGTCCAGATCGGTTCACTATAGCATATAGTTGTCATATAAACCGAACGGTTTGTAGTGGAAAACTTTCGCATTTGACGTGGTATCTTCACGAAATTTTACATGGATTACTGCTTAAGGTAATAACATAATTTGCGAAAAAATTGTTTAGATCGGATTACTATACTATATATATACATAGCTTCCATACACACTGGACACATAGTTACTAAAAGAAATGCACCTGTGCAGGATGCTTCGGTGCAGCTGAAGTTAACGTTTCTTCTTGTTTTCATTTTATTTGGCGAAAACAATCTCATACAAAGCATACTAACCGTGCGATTCTGTACTGTGATACTATCACAAGTCTCTAAATTTGAGATTTTAAGTTAGAGACAACTTTTGAGACTTGAGACGATTTTACTATTCTCTAAGTGACAGTCACAAAATCTATTACATTTCATCATTCAGAGATGTTTTTACACTTGAATGAAAATAATTATGTCGATAACAAATATTAAATTTTCTTTAACATAGTCAAACACACACAATCTACATATCTATATATAAACTAGAGGACCCGCTTACGTTTTACTGTGGCTGATACATAGATAGTACTACTAATACCATCTATATGATTTCTATTAGTTAGATTATAAGTATTAGTTAAGGAATAATCGGATTTTTGATGAAGCAACAAAAATAAATCAAAAAGCATTTCGTGAGTTAAGAAAGAATTGGTTTTTGGGGTAAAAATACTATTGAATTTGGGCTGTGCATCAGTGAAATCAATCGAGTCCAATCGAATGTCAGCATGGTGGACTGCATATTAAGAAACGGTTCTCAAGCGTGGAAAGACAAAAAAATCGGCTGGCAAGGTTATGGCATCAGTCTTTTGGATGCCCGTAGTATATTATTCATCGAATGATAAATGAGCCAGTTTTAATTCATTGCATTGTGTATTTGATTGCAGTTCTCTTCTACCATTCCCAATATTTAGCAATTTTATTATTTTTCAGGAAGGATCAGATTGAAATTGTACGCATATACATATGTATTAATCGTTCCCGTTTAAAAATTGCATTGCTCTGTGCAATGCTTCGAAAAGATTTTTGTATATATCAAATTTTTTATCAACACTACAGTTATGCCGCTATTTTTTATGCCAGACCTTTTGCAATTTTAAATTGCCTGTCAAGATACCCCTTCCAATAGTTAGCAGGTATGAAAAAAATGTTCTAGCTACCCATAAATGTATTGAATCATCCAATTTATTACTTAAGAACGAACAACTCTGTTCACAATATAAAACCTTGATCCACAGATGTCGCCTTTTACTTTGGCATCGTTTTCTTTAATGCACGTTTACGCCAATTTGGGGTTTGAACATTGGATACTGCGATGGTAGCGCCATCTATCGGTCAAACATTCCAAAATTAATGATTGATTAAAAATGAAAAAATAAATTAAAAAACATTTTCCAGTGGACCAAATTGTAAATCTAAACCATTCTCGAATCTCCTTGAACATACACACAAAATTTCATCAAAATCGGTCCATCCGTTTAGGAGCAGTTCAAATGCAAACACACGGTCAGAAGATTTATATATATAAAGATAAAAATGAATCGCCAAGATGTATGTATGTACGCTCATAACTTTCATACGACTGAACTAAATTTGATAATTCTTTTTTTAAAATGTTCGTTGAGGTTCAGAGATGGTTTCTGCTGAGAAAAAAATTCGAATAATTGCCGGAAAACGCCTAAAACCAGCCCTTTTCTTTTTCCCATACAAACGAATGAATGTTTGTTTTTTAGTAACGCTAAGAGAACGGCTTAACCAATATTGATGAAATTTTCAAGAGAATGTTCTGTGTGAATCGGGGAAGGTTTAGAAATAAAAAACCTACATGTCTTTTGTGGCAACCCTAGTGAGTGATGACAACTGGCAGCACCACCGATGCGAATGGAAAACGAGCGAGGAGCGAGTAGAGTAATAACGAGGGTCATCGAGTGCGCAGTTAAGATTGTAGAGTCATCGAGTGCGCAGTGAATACATACGCTATTATATATTATATTACACAATACTGATACATTGAATATATGAAAATACTGAAACTATACTGTGTATTATTTGGTAGTCAATACAGTGGCGACGAGGATGGGATAACAAAAGAAAAAATAAACGAATCGGGAAGGGTGGAGAGAATTTTTTTTTTTGCAAATAACTGCGCAATTCAGCGAGGCAAAAAAGCAACAGGTAGTGTGTGAGAGCGACTGAATTTTGCCTGCGCAAGTGCGAGTGCGCGAAGAAAACTTAAAGAAGAGAAAACTCGGCATTCAGTCACATAAGCATTAAATTGCAAGTTGAAGAAATTTGAGAAAAGAGAAAATTCGGCATTGAATTGCATAGGCATTAAATTGCATAGGCATTAAATTGCCAGTTGAAGAGAATCTAAATAATAAAGAGAAAATTCGGCGTTAAATTGCATAGGCATTAAATTGCAAGGTGAAGAAATTTGAGAAGAGAGAAAATTTGGCATTAAATTGCATATACATACAAACATAAAGGCACAATTATACTAAGAAAATGATGAATCCCAGTGTGGCACCATTTCTATGCGACGTGATGGACAAGTCGATAATCCGAACAGAGTGGGAAAAATGGCTTCGATCGTTTACGCTGTACTTAGAAGCAGAAGACATTACCACTGCGTCTAAGAAAAGAAGTAAACTGCTACACCTTGGCGGCGCTCAATTACAAGAAGTCGCGTATAATATCCCAGACGCGCTGGTAGAAGGAAAAGAAGGTGTAGATCCATATGAGGTGCTCGTGGGTAAATTGACACAACATTTCTCTCCAAAGAGGAACTCGACGTTCGAACGACATCTATTTAGGTCCCTGAAACCAATGGAAGGGGAAACCCTAAATAAATTCATTTTAAAACTAAGAGGTCAAGCTGCTAAATATCAATTCGGTAAGACCGAGAAAGAAGTTATAGAAACGAATATAAAAGATAAACACATCGATGTGTGGGCACCAATAGATTTGAAAAAACGACTCCTGGAAAAAGAACATGATTTAACGCAGGTGGTTGAAATGTGTCAGATACACGAATCAATAAAAAGCCAAACGACAACAATAGTTTCTGACGTAGTGCCACTAAACGTAAACAAAATCGCTAACAAAACTAAGTTTGATACTGCTGAATGCGAAAGATGCGGGCGTAAAGGGCATACGAGTAATGACTTTAACTGCCCGGCTAAGAATGCTAAATGCAATAAATGTATGCTACAGGGTCATTTTGCAGTGAGGTGTAAAACAAAAAGGGTCAAACGTGAGCACGGAAGTGGTAGTTATGATAACCTGAAACGGCGGCGCATGGCAGCATCTAGAGTGCGCTGCATAAATGATGAGGGTGAGATGAGATCTGAAGAAATGCGGGAGTTCGACTGATGATGATATGAGCGATGAGAGGATTAGATGCTCTGTTGGTGGCCGAACGATTGACATGGTAATAGATTCTGGGTCTCGATTTAATTTAATAAGTGAAGGAGATTGGTCGGAGTTACGAAACGGACAGGCCGTAGTGTGGAACATGCGGTCCCACTCTCCAAATCAATTCAAAGCGTATGCCGCGGATAAGCTTTTGAAAGTGTTGCAGGTATTTGACGCGCCAATCGCTACAGCTCATACAGAACTGATTGCTACCTTTTATGTTATTGAAAAGGGAAGTCAATCACTCTTAGGGCGGGACTCAGCAGTAAAACTTAATGTTTTGAGAGTAGGGTTAAATGTCCATCGAATTGAAGATAAAGAGCCATTTCCAAAAATTAAAAACATTAAAGTTAGTTTAGCAATAGATTGTAGTATCCGGCCAGTCCAGCAACCAATAAGACGCAAAGAAATTTATACCAAAATTAGCTGATATTACTGAGCCTTTGAGGAGTCTCCTAAAATCAAGTAGCACTTTCATCTGGAGTCACAATCAAGAACAGGCATTTAAAAAACTAAAAACTTATCTAGCGGAAATACCCAACTTAGCATTCTTCGATCCAAAGAACAGAACGCGCGTAATAGCTGATGCCAGCCCAATAGCCTTAGGAGCAGTCTTAATTCAATTCGACAGCGGTGGGGATCCGAAGATAATCACATACGCTATCAAAAGTCTCTCAGACGTTGAAAAAAAAGGTGCGTGGAGTCCCTACGCGTGGATGAAGTTATACTTCTTAGTGATATTCAGAAATGCATATCATTTTGTATGAAAGAAAACTAGAAAACTTAAATTCACATTTTATAAATTTATTATGCACATAAAATGAAGAATAAAGCAAAGTCTAAATGAATGAATTTTGACTCAGAAAGTAGTTCCGTCTCTTCGTTGCGGAAGAGAATATGCAGCGTAATCATCTCTCTTTTGTTCTTCGCCAATTTGGCTGCCGGATTGACTTGTGAAGATCATTTTTTTGTTGGTGACATATTCATATGTGTACGCATATGTATGTTTGTATGCTTGTGATTTATTTGTTCGGCAATGTATGCAATATATACATATAAGTATATATGAATGTATGAACATGCAAGTCAATGCGCGCACATGCGTATACATACACTCATATTAGCATGTGCAGATACACAAGATGTATGCCTTTTAACATCGTATACTATACAAATAAATATTTTTCTTACTAATAGAAATTAAAATAAAGAAAAATATTTATTTTTATAGTATACGATGTTAAAAGCAAAAAATTAAAAATTTATTCTGTCGGGATTCGATCCTGGGACCTGTGTTGGCATCTTGACCTTCCAAGCGCTTACCACCAACACCACCATTGACAATTAGGTTGCGCTGACTTAAGTATGATGTGGTTATGAATGCAAGAAACATACGATGGTTCTAATAATTTTGTTTAAGTATAGAAATATACATACTTTGTAGAACATTTGCTTTCGCAATAAATTTATCACAGCAATATACATATACATAATATGTATATACATATACATA
Source organism: Bactrocera dorsalis (assembly GCF_023373825.1). Classification (NCBI taxonomy): domain Eukaryota; kingdom Metazoa; phylum Arthropoda; class Insecta; order Diptera; family Tephritidae; genus Bactrocera; species Bactrocera dorsalis. The sequence goes on along the minus strand of NC_064303.1, from coordinate 37,214,875 downwards.
ATATTGTTGTGATAAATTTAATTTTTATTAGTAAGAAAAATATTAATTTGTATAGTATACGATGTTAAAAGCAAAAAATTAAAAATTTATTCTGTCGGGATTCGAACCTGGGACCTGTGTTAGCATCTTGACCTTCCAAGCGCTTACCAACAACACCACCATTGACAGTTAGGTTGCGCTGACTTAAGTATGATTTGGTTATGAATGCAAGAAACATACGATGGTTCTAATAATTTTGTTTAAGTATAGAAATATACATACTTTGTAGAACATTTGCTTTCGCAATAAATTTATCACAGCAATACATATGCATAATATGTATATACATATACAGTCACACAATAAAGTCTACATACCCCCCCGAAAATTGCAATTCTGAGTCATCTATGCACAATGGAAAAACAAAATACATACCAAACGAACTCTTATTAAGAGCAATAAGATATTTTGACAAATTTTTTTTAATTTTTATATATTTATTAAAAATATTTCATAAAAATTGTTTTCCAAACACAGAAAAGTCTACATACTCCTAACCAAAACGTATTTTCTACAAAAAAGAGTAATAATAATATTTAATTCAATATTTAGTGGGACCACCTCGACTGTGCAGAACAGCGTTTAATCGGTTTTTCATTGAAAAAACAATTTTTTTGGTATAGTCTGTTGAAATAAGATCCCATTCCTCTAGTAGTGCTTTTTTTAGGTCCTGTTTGTTTTTTATCATTCTTTTTCTAATACGACGATCTAATTCATCCCATAAATGCTCTATGGGGTTCAAATCAGGCGACTGGGGAGGAGAATGAAGTTGATGAGGTACTTTATATAGCAGCCATTCTTTAACAATACGTGCAGTATGCTTTGGGTCATTATCTTGCTGGAAGTACCAACCCTCTGCAAGACCAATTTTATCTGCGGATTGCCTCAGATTATCTTTTAATAAGTTCAGATACACCATACGATCCATTGTTGTTTCGATAAACACTAAATTACCCACCCCAGCCGCTGACATGCAACCCCACACCATTACGGAACCGCCTCCGTGTTTGACTGTAGGAAGCAAATTTTTGGATAATAACGCTTCTTTGTTTTTGCGCCAAATTTTTTGTTTCCCATCACAACCAAACAAGTTGAACTTGCTTTCATCGCTAAATAAGACATTGGCCCAAAAACATTCATCTGCTTCAATATATTTTGTTGCAAAATCAACACGTTTTTGTTTATTAATTGCACTAATAAACGGTTTTTTCCTGGGTACACGACTATGAAATCCGCTATCTCTTAAACACTTTCGTACAGTTTCTGGATGCACTGGATGCCGAAATTCTGGGATTTTCTTGAACTTCTGCCACAATTTTACGCTTTGCTCTTGATGAAAGCTTAGGCGGACGGCCAATCCTCGGCTTGCTTTGTACACTTTTCGTTATATTATAATTCCGAATTATTGTTTGAACGGTTGACTTTGGACGTCCTACTAGTTTTCCTATCTCACGTAAAGATTTTTTGTCTTTATGATAATTTATAACTAGTTTTCGTACTTCAACACTAATTTCTTTACTCATTTTAAAATAATACCACATTGAAAATATTAAAAGTATGGAAATTAGCTTATTTACAAATAACGGTACACTATAAAGACGCTTGAGATAGTTGGTAGCACTGCTGGTATACAGGGCTGCATTTTATCCACATTTTCGTGTTGCCGTATGTAGACTTTTCTGTGTTTGGAAAACAATTTTTATGAAATATTTTTAATAAATATAGAAAAATTAAAAAAAAAATTGTCAAAATATCTTATTGCTCTTAATAAGAGTTCGTTTGGTATGTATTTTGTTTTTCCATTGTGCATAGATAACTCAGAATTGCAATTTTCGGGGGGTATGTAGACTTTATTGTGTGACTGTACATAACATTGCTGTGATGCCCTGAGAAGTATAGTCTTAATAAATTTATTATTAATTTTTTGCTTACTAATAGAAATTAAATTTATCACAGCAATATTATGTATATGTTTAGGTATATTGCTGTGATAAATTTATTTTCTATTAGTAAGAAAAAAATATTTATTAGTATTGATTTCCAAAAGCATAGAAATGATTCTGTGAATTTATTCATTAAAATCGCCACTCAGAAGTCGTTTTATCCCTTGTAAGCGAGCGATTTTCTTAAATCTCACGCTCCCAGATAAAACGATATACCTCGTCCTCGTGGGTCAATTTCAAAAACCACAGAAATGATTCTGTGTGATTCTGAAAGGCCAACGCAGAGTATTTCAATTAAAAGTCACACAAAATAGTTGAGAATTCGCAGAAAGGCAAACGAAAGAAAAAGAACTATAACTTCAATAATGCACAAGCATACAAACATACACATGCGCACACATGTGAATATGTCACCAACCAAAAATTGAAACATTGTTCTACAAAAACAACAACAGCATAAGCATGGCAACATTGTGTTGTGTTGTTGTGTCGGCCGAGCTGTGCCGAAAGAAACGAACAAACGATCGCCGATTGTCACCGCTTCGCTTGCTGCTCGCACATCTTCGCAGACAAGGTTGCGTTACATTCATATGGTTGGAGCGAGGTTGTGCAACTTTGCGTTACTTTTATATGGAAGGTTGCGCAACCAGAATCTATCGCAACCTTTTCCGACGTCGTATAAGAAGTATAACTTCAAAAAGATATTCGCAAACAGAGAAAGAAAGCTTGGCTTTAGTGTGGGCAGTAGAGAAACTTTATTATTATTTAGCAGGATTACAATTCGAATTGGTCACAGACCACAAACCCCTTGAAGCTATTTTTAAACCGACATCCAAGCCACCTGCCAGAATTGAACGTTGGCTTCTACGACTGCAAGCTTTCAAATTTAAAGTAATTTATCGTGCTGGAAGGGAAAACATAGCGGACCCTTTATCGAGACTAGTCAAGTTTTCAAGTAGTGACATATTTGACAGCAACTGTGAAGATAATGTTTTCCAAATCGTGTGTAGTTCCGTGCCAGCAACTCTTACAGTAACCGTCATTGATAAAAAAAGTACAGAGGATGATCATATATCTGATGCAATCACTCACATAAGTAACAACTCGTGGAGCTCGGGAACATCCAATATATATTATCCGTTCCCACTAGAACTTTCGGTGCTAGGCAATATACTCCTGCGTGGGAGACGCATTGTGATTCCCGAATCTCTACGGCAAAGAGTACTGGAACTCGCACACGAAGGGCACCCAGGGGAGTCGGCGATGACAGAGAGGTCGAACGTTTTGTAAAAAATTGCCGAGAATTTATCACTACCAAATAATCCAACCCCACTGCAAAGACACAGATTCCCCGACGGACCATGGCAATGTGTGGCAACGGATTTAATAGGTCCTCTTCCCAAATGGCGAATATGTACTCGTATTGATCGACTATTTCTCGCGCTATCAAGAGGTTGTGTTCTTAAGGAAAATAAGTTCCGAAGCTGTTATAAAATCAATGAAAGACATCTTCTCTAGACTAGGGTTACCTAAATCCTTGCGTACTGACAATGGGGGGCAATATGTGAGCAATGAGTTTAAAGAATTCTGTAGAGAGAATAACATCGAGCTAGTCACAACACCGCCGTACTGGCCTCAAGCTAACGGAGAGGTCGAGAATATAAATCGATCACTAGTAAAGCGTTTGAAAATTGCCCACTCTAACAAGGTGAACTATAAGTCAGAGATACAGAAATACTTATTGCTGGTATTGTCACTAGCGAAGCGAATGAAATTTTAGGCGAATTTCGCTATTTCGAATTGCGAGTAGCGAGCGCACAGTAAATTCGCCACGAAGTGGCGAAAGAACTAGCGAAAATGAATATTTAGTACTGTCACTTGCGAATTTATAAAATTCGCTTCGCCTCAACTGTTAAAATTTGGCGAACGTTTATTTGATTCGAGAATCTAATTAATAATGGAGAAAACGTGAGTAAAATTTTAAAAATTTATTTATTGTATTTAATTCATTACAAATTTAATTATTTTTAGAATAAAACGAACTACTCAAAAGGAATTTGAAGTTGAAGTTGATGGAAGGAAATCCTGAGTTAGCCAGAGGAATGGCGCCGTTTGGCTCAACAAAAAAAAAGTGGGACGGAGTTAAGGGAAGGTATTGCTTCAGAGTTAAACAATATCGGCCCTCCAATACGTAGTGGCAGCGAATGGAATAACAATTTTGATTGCATATATGTACATATCTGTATTGATTTGTGTATTTCTTAGGTTTGGTTGGACTACAAGTTAAAGTTAAAAAAGAAAATCGAAAAGAGATTGCAGCCACAGGTAGAGGACCATACACCCAACGCAGTTTAACGCCTTTGGAGCAGGCCGTGGACGAGTTGCTCAGTTTCCAGCAGGCATTGAATCCAATCGGAGCCGCATTTGGAAGCACTGCACCTGCACCTGCACCTGCATATTTAGAAGAAGAACATCTGGAAGATGTCGAGGTTCAGCATGAACAGGCTGCAAATGTTAGCATTACGTCTAGGCAAGCACCTACAAGCAGAGTGGAGGAGCGCGAAAATTTGCGTATGAAGGCTTTGGAGAAGCAAGCAGAAACGCAAGAAAGCCTTGTCGGTTTATGCAAAATATTAATCGGTATGTAATGAAATTTCTAAATACAACAGAAAAATTTTTTATAGTTATTTATTTGTATTATTATTTTATTAGTTATTTCATTGTAGTTATTTACATATGTATATAATCACGGTAAAATTTCAAAACACAATAACGAATAAGCGAATAATAAAATTTCAAAACAATAACAATAATACGTCAAATATATCAATTTCGGATGAACTCGTGTGACATATCTCAATTATTTTAGTATGGCAACAAAAAAGCTGAGCGAATGTGTTCATTCGCCAGTCACAATATGAACATGGCGAATTTTCGCCTAAAACATTCGACTCGCCAATGCATTCGCTTCGCCAGTGACAATACCAGCATTAATGATGTACAATGTGACACCTCACAGCACAACCGGGGCTACACCAACGGAATTAATGTTCAATCGGACCATTCGTGACAAGATCCCAGACATACGTGATCTAACACAAGAAATCGGTGATTTGTCGGCAAGAGACTTGGACTGCATAAATAAACATAAGGGGAAAGAGAAGGCTGATGCAGCCAGAACGGCGAAAAGCTCGGACATAGGAGTTGGGGATATTGTGCTTTTGAAAAACGTTATATTCCCGCACAAGTTAACACCAAATTTCAATGCAACTGTTTTTTTCACTTATTTCCACTGGGGATACTTACTGTGAGCTTTGGCTATGTAACCCTGTTGCCTATGTTAAAGTAAAAGATACGTTAAATTTAAAATTCAACCACTTGTATTTCTGGACAATTAAATCTGGTTCACAGTGTTGTTTTTATTTTTTTTTTGTTTCTTAATTTCACAGAAGCTTTTGGCGTCGGTATTGCCCACAGAAAATCTCACTAAACTGCTGCTGCTGGTGCACAATCACACACACTCGACCGAAAAGGGGTTTTCTCTGCTTCGTACCACAAATTAGCGAAACGCGGATCTAACGTGAAAAGGCTGGCGAGACGTGGCTCTATCGTACGGGCGTAGAAATCGAATTGTGTTCACCCCCATCTAACCAATCCTTTTTGATCGGTTAGGTGGTGAAACGATAACGTGTGGTGTGTAGCGTGGTTGGTTTGTTGCGTGGGGTTGCATGTATGATGGTGTATGTTGTGTGCTGAATGTTGTGTTGTAGATGAGTGTGAGTTATGTGATGAATGTTATGTTGTGTGCTGAATGTTGTGTGGTGTGATGAATGTTGTGGTGAGGGGTGAGATGCCATGAAGTCGCATAAACATCCCGGCCCCCCTAGGCGAGTTAATTGCCTAGAAGCCGCTGCAGTTTCTGGAGGGTGCTTACTACAGCGCTGAAACTCGTCGCCTTTCGATGGTTACGATGATGATGATGTGGTGGCGTCTGCGAACGTGCACCTCGGGGTTGCGTAGAGCGATGGGCTCGTCGGCGTTGAACATGACTCCCATGCTGATGGTGCCGCTGTTGACCATGCCGCTGACTGGCGGGCGTTGATTGAACCGAGCGTCGAGGGAAGCGGTGAAATAGGGTATGATGCGGTCGGCGGCAGTACTGACACGACCCGTCGGACATGCACTCCAACGTAGCGTGCGTGTCTGCCAAGCATGTCATGCAGTGGCCGTGGGCTCTAGCGATCTGCTGGCGCTGAGCGGGCGTCATCGCCTTGAAAATTGTACACCGCTTCAGGACATGGGGTCGATGGCACAGGCTGCATCGCGGCGGCACATACTCCTCGAACTGCTCTTCGACCGCTTCCCTCACTGGTTGACCGGATGATTGGCTGGGCGGGCTTGTGCCTTGTTGCCTCCTTGGTGCGGCGATGGGTGCAGCGGATGCTGCATTGGCACTGCTTGCGGACCTCACCGACTGGGGGTTATTGCGGGTTTCTTCTACGTCCATTTCTAGTGGAATAGGAATATGTATATTAACTTGGTTTTGGTAGTAGTATGAAATATGCTACGCATTATATATGTATATGGGTGTACTATATATAGAAGTATGTATTTATATATTGTATATTGCTTATATTTATTTATATGTATTATATATTATTTAGATATGGATTTTGTTGTTTATTATTAATCGCGTTCATTATGGTTTTGGTTTGTACGTACGGATTGTAAAACGGTATATTTTTAATTAATTATTGTTTTATTTTATGCGTTTGCGTTTTGCGTTTGCGTTCGCTTGTTTTCGGTGATCGGTTCTTCGGTATTTGGAAGAAAACACAATTTTACTAGTGGTCGAGTTAGTAGGCCAGTTTGTGTTCGCACATCTACTACTCTTATATGACCATCTCGTCCCCGATGTACCTTTTCAATGCGACCTAGTCGCCATTCGGTTGGGGGAAGGCATTCGTCCTGTATGATGACGCATTCGCCTGTACTGGGTTCCTTCTGGATCGTTTTCCATCGATATCTCTTATGGAGATCTTTTAGATAGTCTTCCTTCCATCTGTGGCTGAATTCATGATGGAGAATCTTGATTCTTTCCCATCGATTTATTAAAGTGAGTGAGTCTCCTTCTGTCTCAGGTATGGCGAGAAGAGGAGCTCCTCTGAGGAAGTGTCCAGGTGTAAGAGCTGTGAAATCGGAGGGATCTTGCGAGAGTGGTGATATGGGTCTTGAATTTAATACGGCTTCAATACGAGTGAGTAGTGTAGTAAACTCCTCATAATTAAATTTATGATTACCAGCCGTTTTCTTTAAATGGGACTTAAAGCTTTTGACTGCTGATTCCCAAAGTCCGCCCATGTGTGGAGAACATGGAGGTATAAACTGCCAATCGATCCCTTGAGGTGCATATTTTTTAACTATTTCAGGGGATACTTCTTTCATAAAGTTTATGAACTCTTTCTCGGTGGCTCTTTGAGCTCCAATAAAGGTTTTCCCATTGTCGCTCATAATCTTTGAGGGAAATCCGCGTCGTCCGACAAAGCGTGCAAATGCTGCGAGGAAAGCCGCAGTTGTCAGATCTGAACAAAGCTCTAGGTGTACTGCCTTTGTCGTAAAACATACAAAAAACAGCCACATACCCTTTTCTAAAGGAAGAAGATCTTAACATCGAGGCCTTTATCTGGAAAGGTCCAGCAAAATCAACCCCAGTTATAGTAAAAGGTAGAGCATAATTGCAGCGTTCAGGTGGTAAAGCTGCCATGATCTGCGTACGCATTTTATGTTTGTACAAGGTACATTGTTTGCACATAAAAACCGTCTTTTTAAGTTGTGGCTTTAGTCGCGGTATATAAAATTCTTGTCGGACCATTTGCTGCATCAAGCGATGCTCACCATGTAGTGTAAGCTGGTGAAGGTATATTAAGAATAAATGAGTAAAACGGGATTTCTCAGGTATAATAATGGGATGCCGTTCGTTATAACTAAGGCTGGAGTTCGCCAATCTTCCATTTGCCCTTATTAATCCCTTAGAATCCAAGAATGGATTTAATACGAGAAGTGAGCTTCCCTTTTCGAGAGGTCGCTTTTCGAGCAACTTTGATTTCTCTTTGCTGAAATAGCGAGTTTGTGTATATAATATTAGACTGACCTTGGCATGTTGCAAGTCGGAATGCGTTAGTTGTACGCAAGGATCATTTGGTGCTCCTTTCATTTTTAGTTTAAGTCTTTGAATGAATTTGTGCATGTAAGCGACTACTCTTAGTGCTCTAGCAAATGACGAAAATCGATGGAGAATATCATCCTCTTCTGGAGTGATATGAAAATTTTCAATTTTCCGACTTTCCGGCGGTATTATATTACGGGCGGGGGACTTTGGCCAGAATTCTTGTGATTCTGTTAGCCATGTTGGACCATTCCACCAGAGTGTAGTGCTGGTGAGGTGCAGTGGCTTGCAACCTCTTGTCCCAAGATCCGCTGGGTTATCTGCACTTGCAACATGTTGCCATTTTGCTGGGCCAACTAAGTCTAGAATTTGGGATATTCGGTTAGATACATAGGTCTTCCAGCAATAGGGTGGTTTTTCTAACCATGCTAAAACTATCTCTGAATCTGACCAAAGATACATTTTATGATCGTTTAATTTGAGATGGGTTTGGACTATGGAAATTAATTTTGCTAACAGAAGAGCACCATTCAGTTCAAGCCGTGGCAGACTGAGTGTCTTCAAAGGTGCAACTTTGGCTTTGGCTACCAAGAGGTGTGAAGATATTTTGTTATCGTACTGAGTGCGTACGTACACTGTTGCGCAATACGCCTTTTCAGAGGCATCACAGAAACCGTGTAATTCTGCGTTAATGTTAGGAGTGAAATTTACCCATCGAGGGATTCGAATTTCAGATATAGTATGTAAATTGTTAGCAAATTGTACCCATTTTGTTAAACGTAAAGGTTTTACCTGTTCATCCCATTCAGTGCCGTCTTGCCACAATTCTTGAATGAGGATTTTTGCTTGAATCATTATTGGCGAAAGCCATCCTGCGGGGTCGAAAAGTTTTGCCACCGAGGAAAGTATTTGGCGTTTTGTAATGGCGGACATTGCAGATATTGACTCAATTGTATATGAGAATTGATCTGTTATCGCATTCCATTGAATTCCTAGAGTTTTAGTTGTACTAGCCTTTTCAAATTTAAGGAAGTCTGTATCTAATAAGTCTTCTTTTTTAATGTCTTTTATTATATCAGGGTGATTTGAAGTAATTTTCTTTAAGGGGAATCCCGCTGAATTTAGTGCTTTGATCACTTGAGATAGTGATTCGCACGCTAAGGACAGACTGTGGCTACCTGATAGTATGTCGTCCACGTATGTTTGTGTTTGCAACACAGAAGATGCTAAAGGCAAATTTGTTGCATTTGTTTTTGCCACTTCATGTAGTGTCCTGATCGCCAAATAGGGTGCGCAATTGATGCCAAAGGTGACGGTTTTAAGTTTATAGTCGCTGATTGGACTATTACTTGATTTGCGGAAGACTATACGCTGGAAATCTTGGTCATCTTCATGTACTAGAATTTGTCTGTACATTTTCTCTACATCCCCATTAAAAACGTATTTAAACATGCGCCAATTTAATATTAACAGCATGAGATCAGGTTGTAAGGTTGGGCCCGTATATAGTACGTCGTTCAGTGATTTGCCTGAGCTCGTACACTTTGAGGCATTGAAAACCACTCGTACTTTTGTTGTGAGTTTATCAGGTCGTATTACCCCGTGATGTGGCAGATAAAAAGATAAATATCTACCTTTAGATACTTTTTCATATGGTACAGTTTCTTCCATATGATTGAGGTCTAGATACTCGTCCATCACATTATCATATGCTGATTTGAGCTCACTTTTTTTCATCAGGCTTTTTTCCAGGCTTAGAAATTGCTGGACTGCTGATATTCTAGAGTGGCCTAGAGCTATGGTTTCAGGAAAAGTTGGTTTGAATGGTAGTCGCACAACATAACGACCATGTTCGTTTCTTGTTGTTGTGGACTTGTAATAGGCTTCGCATGCCTGATCTTCTTCTGAAAGTTGAGTAGTCTGAGGCAATTCTTCTACTTCCCAGAATTTTTTGAGTTCATTATTTAAATATTCGTTTGAAATATTTTCAACTTCAGTTGTAAAAGAATTAATTTTTTCTGTGACTTGGCCACTTAATATCCACCCAAAGATTGTATTTTGGGCTAACAATTTATTGGATATTTTTTTCTATACCTTCAAGAATTATTTGAGGTATTAAGTCACTACCTAACAACACATCGATTTGTGATGGGGTATGGCAGTTGGGGTCTGCTAATTTGAGATATGAGCATTTTTCCCCATTGCTTTTTATTTACTTCACAGCTTGGAAGCAAATTTGTAAGTTGCGGTAGAACGATGGCTTGCGCATCTATTCTAATATCCGCATTTGGAGATACTATGGTAATTGGGCATATTTTGTTCGAATTTTGGATAATTCTTCCGCCCATTCCTGAAATTTGGAAGTTTGAAATTTTGACAGGCAATTTTAGCCGATTTTGAGCTTTAGATGATATAAAGGATCTTTGAGAACCTTGATCTATTAATGCTCTTAGTTTGAATAATTCTCCTCTATGTTCAATAGCGATGACCGCGGTGGGTAAAAGAATTTTGCTTTCATTCTCTGAATGAAGAGCTTGAATTTTTGCTGCTTTAGAGCAACATGGTTGTTCTTCCCTTTTTTCGGGATTTGAGATTTCGGGATTATCACTTTTGGTTGTAGTGACTAACCCGGTGGTTTTATGGAATTGAGTTTGCTTCATATTTTGAAAGTTCGTAATATGAAGCAGTGAGTGATGTCTTCGTTGACAGTACACACAACTAAATTTGCTTTCGCAGTCTTTTGTCGTATGAGCATTCGACAGACAATTGATGCAAAGTTTATGTTGTCTGACAAGATTGTTTCTGTCAGAAACGGATAATTTTTTGAATTTCTCGCAAGATCTTATGTTATGACCTCCCTTACAAATTTCACATAATGGTTGCCATTTATTGGTTTGGTTTGACACGAAAGTGTGACTTTTATTAACGTGTCTATTGTATGGCATATTATTGCTGGCTTGAGGTTTAAACAAGTTTTTACTTGAGTCATTTTGATGACTTTTTATATTTATAATTTTTTTGTCTATTCGCTCAGCTATCTCGTATTGAGCAGTGAGGAATGTTTTCATCTGTTGCCAGGTGGGCATTATTTTTCTTTCCACTAGAGATTGTTCCCATCGTAGCAAAGCAGCATCAGGCAGTGTTTCTGCGCAAATGGTTACTATCATAGGGTCCCACGATTCTGTGGAGATATTTTGTGTTTTTAACACTGATAAACAGTTGGTCACTGTCGAGTATAAGTTTTGAAACTCCTTGCTAGTTTCTTGTTGAATCTTTGGCAAATGCAATAAAGTTTTTATTGGGTTTTCTATCATAACCCTTTCATTTTCGTATCTTTCGACTAGTGCTTCCCAAGCCAGCTTAAAATTTTCGTCATTTAAAGCGAATCGCTTGACGATACTGCCTGCTTCCCCTTTTGTTTTGTACCTTAGATGGTATAACTTTTGTGCTTGTGATAGTTTAGGATGGTTTATATAAACGGCAGTGAACATGTCCCGGAAGGACGGCCATTGATCATAACATCCATTAAAAACTTCAGTATCACAAGCTGGTACTTTGAGATACATGCCTTTATCTAGGTCTTCTTTTGGTGTTGTAACTACTCTGGGAGGGGGAGTAGTGGCTCTACTTGGCCTTACTAAACTTATTTGTTCAGTTATCATTCCCTTAGTTAATTCATACTGATCGCGGCAGTTATCACACTTGGCTGTCGCCGAAGCTTTTGCGTTTTCTGGGAGTTCTGCGTCGTCAGTATCTAGTACTGTATCGTACGCTGCCAGAAGGCGAGCCCAGAGATTGTTTCACACTTTCTAGTTTTATATTTAAAACTGATTCTGTGATGTCAGTAATAGGGGAAGCTTGAAATCTTGTACAATATCTTATAAAACTGTCACTTTCAGTGATGAATCTAGATATTGTCTGATCTTTTGATCTTTTTTGTTTTATACTCTGCTTTGAGCGTGTAGCTTCAGCAGGTGTGCCTTGTAGTTTATCTTCATCAGCCATTTTCGGAATTTCTAATGATAGAGGTGTTTTTGGCTTAACCTCTTTTGATTTGTCAGATTGCATTAATTAAATTGAATTGGAAGCTTTGAGCTTAAAATGTTTGGCTTGAAATACTACAATTGTATAATTGGTATGATGAGAAATTATATACAAAATTTTTTGTAAATATTTCGTTAGAAATAGAATTGTATAATTGGAGTTGTAAAAAATGTTTGTCAGTATTTCGTGTGAAATACAATTGTAAAATTGGTATTGAAAAAAAACCAAATTTTGTAAATATAATAAATTTTATGATAAATGAAATATATTTTAGGACTTTGCGAACGCTTATTCACCGCATAAATCGATTAATCCTTTGTTTTATATATGTATGTATTAGTATGCAATTGTTTTATTAAATTTTTTTTTTTTTTTTTTTACCGTGTATTATTTAAACGTATCTGCGATATACTCGCGATTAATTTGTATATTATTCCTTAGTACGTCTATCTTTGAGATAAGAACGCAAAAGGAAAATAAAAATGACGCAAAAATATACGTATGTATGTATGTAAACTTATATGCATATATAACGAAATGACGGAAAACAAGTATACAATTTTTTATATATTAATATTATATATGTATGTTAATGTTAAATATATGAGTATGTATGTAAATGTTTTGTTAATTGCGTTTGCTCAGAAAGCACGCGAAAACGAAATTGCGATAAACACTCGATAAGAATGCGCATACATAAATATGTATGTTAGTTAATTTTAATTGTTGCTATGGATATCCTCCTTGTACATGGATTTCGATTCCGTTTTGTTCCGTTTTGTTCCGCTTTTCTTTTTTCTTCTTTTAAAGTTCACTGACCGGAGTAATAAATATATTTTATATATTATTACTTGTATGTAGATATGTTTGTATTTGTAACCTTTTTATTGGTACGTTATATTACGAAGAGAGACAACGTGAGAGAGATAACGAGAATAGTTGGATCGCGATATACATATGTACACATATGTACATACACAAATATCCACTGTTATGTTGTTGTTATATTTTTTTTTTCTTCTGCCTTTGCTTATTTTTAAAGCGATCCTGCTTGTTGCTTTGTTAGCACAAGGGGTATCACCAGAACTTGCAAGTAAGAATACTTGACTTTGAAAAATTTTTATTTTTTTTTTTTTGTAGTGTGTTTGGAGACACGAAGTAAGCTTGAAGGCAGGTAGTTATGTAACAACAGTTTTTCCAAAAATTTTTACAGTTCATTTATGTATGTACCATATGTCCATGAATATATGTATATTAATTACGGCATATAAAATTTCGCGCGGAAAGTTTGATTGCCCATAAATTTTTGTATGTATGTATATGCCCATATGTATGTATGTATCTCTTACATGATCGAGTACCTTTACTTATTTGTGTACATATGTATGCATTTGCATGTTCTTTTTTTTTTTTTGCTCGCCTTTGCTTATTTATTATAGGCGATCCTGCTTGTTGCTTTTTTAGCCCAAGGGGTATCACCAGAACATGCAAGTAATAATACTTGACTTTGAAAAATTTTTTTTTTTTTTTTGATTTTTGAAAATTATAGTGTGTTTGCAAACACAAAATAAGCGTTAGGCAGGTACCGCAATTTTTTTTTTATTTATTTCGGTACCTATACATACATATGTATATACCGAACTGTCTAACCGATTTTTCGTATAGAACAGTTGGGTTATTTCTAAATAGCTGTATGCCGTCTTACAGCTTCAACTGTATATCAAGCATACATATGCGCATACATAATTTTATAAAAATCAAATTGGAATGGACTCACTTTTTCTTCCGTCAAGGGTTTTTTTGCAATACTTTGTGTTCTCCTCGTTTTCCTTTTTTTGGTTTTTGTTTCCTTTTTGAGGTTTTCCGTGTTGGATTTGTAGTCTGTTCCCACGTTGCTTGTACTCCTTGTTTGTTCTGCCGTATGTTTTTTGGGGTTTTGTCACTTATACGTTATGTATGTACGTATTTTTCTTGTTCTTTTAGCACTGCACTTTGAGCATTCTTTTATACATATATGTATTTCTTTTAACAGCACTTTTCAGTATCGTTTCTATTGTCACTTCACTTTCGTTTTAGTTTCTTTAGTTAGTTATTTTGTATTAACCGCGCCCGCTTATGTATTTTGAGGTTATTGACCTTTGTTTGGTGTTATACCGCGCCCGTTTTATGCTGTTTGTTAATATTAATTTTCTTCACTTTTTTTTTGCACTTTTTCTTTATGTATTTAATTTTAATTTTTTCAGTTTCTAATTTACGTTTGTTGTTTGGTTTTTTTTTTTTTTTTCTTAGGTGCCTTTCTGAGAGGCTCGAAGGACCATTTGTTCTTTTCACTTATTTCCACTGGGGATACTTACTGTGAGCTTTGGCTATGTAACCCTGTTGCCTATGTTAAAGTAAAAGATACGTTAAATTTAAAATTCAACCACTTGTATTTCTGGACAATTAAATCTGGTTCACAGTGTTGTATATATTTTTTTGTTTCTTAATTTCACAGAAGCTTTTGGCGTCGGTATTGCCCACAGAAAATCTCACTAAACTGCTGCTGCTGGTGCACAATCACACACACTCGACCGAAAAGGGGTTTTCTCTGCTTCGTACCACAAATTAGCGAAACGCGGATTAAACGTGAAAAAGCTGGCGAGACGTGACTCTATCGTACGGGCGTAGAAATCGAATTGAGTTCACCCCCATCTAACCAATCCTTTTTGGTCGGTTAGGTGGTGAAACGATAACGTGTGGTGTGTAGTGTGGTTGGTTTGTTGCGTGGGGTTGCGTGTATGATGGTGTATGTTGTGTGCTGAATGTTGTGTTGTATGATGAGTGTGAGTTATGTGATGAATGTTATGTTGTTGGGGATATTGTGCTTTTGATGAACGTTATATTCCCGCACAAGTTAACACCAAATTTCAATGCAACCGAATACGTTGTGGTTAAAAGGCAAGGCGATGAGGCACAGCTTTCAGGCGATGGTAAGGTGCTGCGGAGGAACATCAGCCATGTTAAGAAAATTCCCTCCGCTAACCAACAACCAGCCAGTGAGTCAGAGAAAGCACCAGGAACATTGTTACATCCACCAATTGAACAACATTCAACACTATCCAGAAATTCAGGCGCGGAGGAGACAGGAATGTCACAAGGGTCACTACGTCCTGAGTCAGCGGCTAAGGTCACATCACCACCTACAAACGTGTTCACCGGCGACCAACCATCAGCTCAGCAAGAAGGGATTAAGTTGAAGCTAAAAAAAATAGGAGGGATGTGGCAACTCTAGTGAGTGATGACAACTGGCAGCACCACCGATGCGAATGGAAAACGAGCGAGGAGCGAGTAGAGTAATAACGAGGGTCATCGAGTGCGCAGTTAAGATAGTAGAGTCATCGAGTGCGCAGTGAATACATACGCTATTATATATTATATTACACAATACTGATACATTGAATATATGAAAATACTGAAACTATACTGTGTATTATTTGGTAGTCAATACATCTTTCATGAGGAAAAGTCGGAAAATTTAAAAATTCCAAAAAGTTAATTTTTTCCATACAAATTTTTTCATTCAATTTTTTTGTTTTGTTTTTCAATTATATAAATCGTTCAAATTTGGCGTTTGCTTCAAAAATTTTTGAAAATTATTCAGTGAAAATGTTATGTGTGTTGCAAACAAAGTGATCAATTACAGATTGAAATTTGTTACGATGCCATGAAGAGGTCGCGCTAATATCGGTCGGCGTTCTTTTTGGCATCAACATACTTTAGCAGCCCAAGGCACATGTACGAGTACTCCCAGAATGCGATGCCATACGTGCGGTACTATGCATCGCGGTCAATCAGCAAGCGATCGTCACGATGTCACAGCAAGACTTTTCAAGCAACAGCTTGAGTGGACATTAGCTTGAAGCAACGCATGTATGGTGCTGTTAGATGCTAGATGTACTCTGTTGAGTGGCAAAAAAGAGGTTTGCCGCACGCAC
Organism: Bactrocera dorsalis; assembly: GCF_023373825.1. Classification (NCBI taxonomy): domain Eukaryota; kingdom Metazoa; phylum Arthropoda; class Insecta; order Diptera; family Tephritidae; genus Bactrocera; species Bactrocera dorsalis. Next base: position 37,198,709 of record NC_064303.1, on the reverse strand, counting down.
ACATTCTTCTTTGGATGGTGGATGGTGGTTACACCAGATCAAATTGATGAAATCATTCAATCATGCGAAAATTCCTGATGCAAAGAAAGATCCAGTATTATACGAAGTGATAAAAATCAATAAGGTTCATGGACCTTGCAGACACCACAATCCCACTTCGGTTTGTATGTCTCACAATAAATACACGAAACAGTATCGAAGTGCTTTTCTTTCGGAAACACAAACTAGAAATGATGGATATCCACTCGGCGTTGTTCACCGGACGACAATGGCAGAACATTCAGCATTCAATTTAGAAGAGTGAATATCGATGTTGACAAACCATGAAACGTACTATATTCACCATTATTGTCTAATTCACATTCTAAACTCATATCAATGTTGAGTATTGCAGTTTGGTGTAATCGATCAAATACGTTTGTAAATACGTCACCAAAGGAAGCAACATGGCGGTTATTGGTCTTGGACGATACAGTCGATATGTGAATTGCAATAAAGCGCTTTGTAGGATATTGAATTTTGCAATTCATGAACGTTTTCCGACTGTTGTGCGTATCGCAGTTAATTTGGAGAATGGCCAGAGAGTGTATTTCAACCCAGGGAATATAGTACAGCCAGTGGAAACACCGCCAGCAACAAAATTAACATTGATGAGTTTTTTCTCAACTTCGTCAGTGATCCGTTTGCAAAGACACTCGGAAATACCTTGATATAATGCATCGTCGAAGAAATAATTACGCAGAAAGCAAGTGCAAGCAGTAGATGGACATCCAGGTGTGTTATCAACTAATGCATTAGGACGAATTTACACAATCCAACCGAAAAACGACGATTGTTTCTACTACAACTTCATTTGAGTCATTGCGCACTGTGAATGATACGGTGTGTGCAACTTTTTGAGAAGCAAGCCAGCAATTACAATTGCGGGAAAATGATAATCACTAGAATGCAAATGCCTTCAAATCCGCGTCTGTTATGGGATACGAACAAAAATGGCATTGTCGAAGACATTTTACATCGTCTTCGCTAAAAATTGGAAAGGGATCAATTCCGGTTGATACTTTCGGCGGTTTGATATCAATTCCATCTGCCGTTTATCGATTCACGAAAGATCGACTCATCACGAATGTTTATCAGAACATTGGCCGAATTATCGTCAAATTCCGGGAGACTTGCGCTCATACAAATCGATCGATCGTCTTGACAATGAAGACTGAATGAATGAATTTGTGCTGCGTGCATTGGCTTCTCGACGATTACGTGCAGGTTTTCTGTGCCCCAAATGCGCCAATTCTGCTTGTTAACGTAACCACCGAGGTAGAAATGAGCCTCGTCCGAAATGATGATTTTTCGGTAAAATTGACCATCCTCGGTCAAACGATCTTATGCCCACTCTGTCAATATTACCCAGTTTTCTTCTAGTGAATAGCGATCCATTTCGTAAATTTTAAACTTTTTACTGAATATCTGTCACTTTCCGAATGGTAAAGGGTGATTTTTTAAGAGCTTGATAACTTTTTAAAAAAAAAAAACGCATAAAATCTGCAAAATCTCATCGGTTCTTTATTTGAAACGTTAGATTGGTTCATGACATTTACTTTTTGAAGATAATTTCATTTAAATGTTGACCGCGGCTGCGTCTTAGGTGGTCCATTCGGAAAGTCCAATTTTGGGCAACTTTTTCGAGCATTTCGGCCGGAATAGCCCGAATTTCTTCGGAAATGTTGTCTTCCAAAGCTGGAATAGTTGCTGGCTTATTTCTGTAGACTTTAGACTTGACGTAGCCCCACAAAAAATAGTCTAAAGGCGTTAAATCGCATGATCTTACGGGTCCATTTCTTGAGATGAATTGTTGTCCGAAGTTTTCCCTCAAAATGGCCATAGAATCGCGAGCTGTGTGGCATGTAGCGCCATCTTGTTGAAACCACATGTCAACCAAGTTCAGTTCTTCCATTTTTGGCAACAAAAAGTTTGTTAGCATCGAACGATAGCGATCGCCATTCACCGTAACGTTGCGTCCAACAGCATCTTTGAAAAAATACGGTCCAATGATTCCACCAGCGTACAAACCACACCAAACAGTGCATTTTTCGGGATGCATGGGCAGTTCTTGAACGGCTTCTGGTTGCTCTTCACCCCAAATGCGGCAATTTTGCTTATTTACGTAGCCATTCAACCAGAAATGAGCCTCATCGCTGAACAAAACACGCGCGCGAAACACATTTCGAACCGAACACTGATTTTGGTAATAAAATTCAATGATTTGCAAGCGTTGCTCGTTAGTAAGTCTATTCATGATGAAATGTCAAAGCATACTGAGCATCTTTCTCTTTGACACCATGTCTGAAATCCCACGTGATCTGTCAAATACTAATGCATGAAAATCCTAACCTCAAAAAAATCACCCGTTATTTGACGTTTCCAATGTCGAAATGTAGATAATTCAAATTTAAAACGTTAGATTTCCCACCCGTTATTCATTCAATTCAACTCATTATTGGTACACAGAATTACGGTTTTCAGGAAAGGATTCTGTTTGAATTTTAATTATATTTCCCACACATTTACCGATATCTTTGATCAAAAGTCAAGTATATGTACGATACAGGGGTCCAAATATTCGGTATCTAGAGGCTTGAATAGTTTTGGTTGGATGTCAACAATTTTTGGCCATAAAGTGGAATATTTTAAAGGAATTGATAGCGCAAAATTTTATTTCGTTATAATAGATAATTACTTTTTGATTTGTGTAGTCATAATTTCGAAACCGTAGATAATCTGTCCTGGAACCAACATTTTCACCAACAACAACATCAGCTTCGAAGTCCAACGTAGACTAACAAACAGGTGCTACTTCAGACTGAAAAGTAAAGACCCCTCTCGGCGGACAAATACCAAACTATCTGAGTCACTCATTATTGCCGCCCTACTACATGGTGCAGGGGCATGGACAATGGATCTGATGAATCGACCTTACGAGCTTTTGTGAGGTTTTTCAAAATATTCATGGTCCTTTGCAAGGTTGAGCTGTATGAGTTATAAGACGACATTGATATACTTCAGGGAATTAAAAGAGAGGGGCTATGCTGGACGTACGTCTTCCGAATGAATGAAAACGCTCCAGCACTGAGAGTGTTCGACGAAGTCTTGCACTTAGTATCTCGTAATGCAAAAAGACGAAAAAGTTGCGTATACTCGGCTATAACCGCTTAAGCGGTGCCTACGCTTATAAAGAAGATGATGGCATGAATAGTAGAGCATAATGAAAACCCTTAGGTTTGTAATAAATAAACTGAAAGAACATAGAAAGGACTTAAAAGCATCATGAAGCCAAATATCAGCAACACAGATATAAAAGCTTTAGGTCCATCGTCCTCGAGTTGCTTGCAAAAATATGAATAAGGATTTATGCTATTTCTACATTTGCAGTTTCGACGTCTGAGATTGTGCATGAGTTGTGGTTTTACTCAACGACACTCTTATTACTTACTTTACCTCAGACCTGTGTAATACTGAGTAGTAATGGTACTAGTACGTACTTAAATACTTTAATTTTTATCTTGAAGTACTTAGTATGTACTAAGTACTTTCAGAATTTTCAAGTACAAGTATAAGTACAAGTACCAGTAATTGAAAAGTACTTGAAATTTTAACAAATATTTGAAAGTATTTGAAAAGAATTGAAAGTACTTGAAAAGAATTGAAAAATGTACTTGAATTTTCAATTCTTTTCAAGTACTTTCAATTACTTACAATTTTGAAACCAATATCTAAAAGAAATAACACAAATAATTGAGATTTTTATATTTCTTATATATTGTTCATTATTTTTATTTCACAATATGCAATTAATTGCTCAAATTTAAAAATAAATATTGAATAAGCACTTCAATTTAAATACAAATTCAATTTCATTTACAACAAAAATAAACAATAATTCAACATAAAAAAATATATAAAGTAACAGTAATTCACCAAAAAACAAAATTATGAATTAACAATTATTCAACAAAAAACATTCATAACCACTTGGAATTTGCTTTCATTAGAACAAGCTTTTCAAAAGAAAAGTCTGTCAATGAACCTCTCCTTGGGCTATTTATTATCCCCGCAAATGAAAAAAGACGTTCAACAGGTGCCGATGATGGCAGTGGGGTATTGAATTTCACAAATGCCTCCTTCAGCAATGGATATCGGTCCCAGGTACTATCAGTCATCGATTGGTCATTTAAGTAACTGTAGTATTGGTTTGCTATCGCAGCTCTCACTTTGTGGAGCTGACGCGGTGGCATTTGTGTCTTGACCATTACCTAAAACAATAAAGACATGTGTAAAAACCCAGAAGAAAAGTAAATAGATACATTCTTACCGGCACGTTTGAAGTCATACTTCGATCTTTGCCTTGGAGGACAACCCAATCTTTCAGAAATCGCTTCTAAAGCAAGGTTGTTTTTTGTTAGGGCCTCCCTAATGCTTTTAATCACCCTGTTGTTGATTCTTTCTTCCGTCAAATCCGGAAGTGTGTCTTGCAACGCCTCGATCCAGTCGGTCTTCACATCTGGAGTCAATACAGCTGCAGCTATTGCAATATCTGCTGACGAGGCCAAAGTAAAATATGGTTCAAATCTTTTCCTCAGCTTTTGATCCAACATCATCGCAACAGAGTTGAGATTTGGTATATCTTCAGATATACTTAACACGTTCGCGGACGCAAAAAATTTTAGGGAGCTGCAAAAATATACAGGCAATTATTTTTGAAACTAGTTGTAATATCCGAAATCTAATTAGACATATATTATAAGAGTAGTCAGAACATCGTATTTTAACCGTTATATACAATGAATGCTATAGCATCCACGACGATATAGATAATACTTTTCAACCAGAATGACGTGAATGAATTTGTAAATACACTGAGAAAAGATAAAATAATATGAAAGTATCTAATGAACCAATTGGTCATTATTTTGAAATGTGTATTAATTACAAAAACTTAAGATTGTATAAAATTAAATGAATAAAAATTGGCTTTAAAGTTTGAATGCTATAGCATTCACGTCATTTTGCATCAGTATGAACGTGTTAATTTCATCAACTTATTACTCAGAGTCAAAAGACTGGGTAATAAACAACCATATTTAACATTAACCTCCTCCTGTAGGTCATCCAGAATATTTGCAATTGGCTCCAGCAGCAGCGTATATTGTTCCAGATAAGTGAAGTCTCCTGCGGTAAATTTTGCCAAGTCAAATTCTTGACACAAATCATATTTCTTTTCATTCAAGCGTAAAAACATCTCTGAATAATGAAATGTAATAGATTTTGTAACTGTCACTTACAGAATAGCAAAATCGTCTCAAGTCACAAAAATTGTCTGTAACTTGAAATTTCAAATGAGGAGACTTGATACTGTATCACAGTACAGAATCGCACGGATAATATCCACTCCAGGCGACATGTAAGAAATATAAAAATGTCATTTATTTGTGTTATTTCTTTTAGATATTGGTTTCACAATTGTAAGTAATTGAAGGATTTTACAATTCTTTTCAAGTACTTTCAATTCTTTTCAAATACTTTCAAGTATTTGTTAAAATTTCAAGTATTTTTCAATTACTTGTACTTGACAATTTTGCGAATGCCAGTACCAGTACCAGTACAATTCCTTTAAAATATACTTGTTACAAGTCGTACTGGTACTTGATATTACCCAGGTCTGCTTTACCTTATACACGGCTTTTAAATGCGTTACTTCTTCATTTGTTATTAAAGATTAGTTTTTCTCAGTAATAAAACAAATAGTTTCATTAACTAACCGATTAAACAATTTAAAATGTTAGATCCCAGTTTAATTGTTAACCAAATTATTTGCGGTTGAAAATTATCTCAATCCGATCCGAACGTCAATACTGCAAACGACAGCAAAACAAAAAATATCGAGTAAGCCAAGCACACTAAGTCATTAGTACAAACTTTAAAAACAATAACTGTTGTTATTTAAATACATATGTAAACTCTATAATTATATATGTAAGTAGTCATAAACTACTAGCAAACTCATAAGACTTACATAACTAAAACACCTTAAATTTGCCTAGCCAAGCAAACAAGAAAAACCAAACCAAGACAAGTTGAACAACCAACAGTCCAAAGCAAACTACAACTCTACAAAATTGTATAGTATAGACTATGAGAGGGCACAGCATAGGCTTTCAGTAATTGATCTCCGAGATAAGTTTTAGGGAAGGAAACTGATGCTGTTAAAGTAGGGCCACTGTTTAAGTTAGGTAGGCGTGAATACCTGTGTCTGTAAATGTGGATTTTCGCAAGCAACTTCTGGACGAGGACCAAAAGCTTTTATTTCCGTCTTGCTGAAGTCAGGCTTCACCAGCAAGTCTTACAGGTATATACGATTATGTTATGCTTCCACACAGATCTGTGGCACCTTATTCTTTTAGTTGCCTGCAAGGAAAGTTGAAAGTTTGTGGCGAAAGTTTCGAGTCATGTTTACCTCAAGCTATTAACGGAAATAGTGGCGCACACCCTCGTATATATAGATATCTGGCAAAGAAAATTGGTCTGGCAGTGAACGAGGACAAGACGATATACTTGTATCTCCTGTCATCAAACAAACAGTTGTCGCACTCGCGACTTGGCTCTCACGTCGCTGTTGACAGTCATAACGTTGAAGTTGTAGATAGTTTCGTATATTTGGGAACCAGCGTGAATACCACCAACAATGTTAGCCTAGAAATCCAGGAAAATAACTCTTGCCAACAGGTACTACTGCGGACGGAGTAAATAATTGAAAAGTAAAGTCCTCTATCGACGAACAAAAGCCAAACTCTATAAGTCGCTCATAATTCCGGTCCTGCTATATGGTGCAGAGGCTTGGACGATGTCAACAACTGATGAGTCGACGTTGCGACTTTTCGAGAGAAAAGTTCTGCGAAAGATTTATGGCCCTTTGCGCGTTGGCCACGGCGAATATCGCATTCGATGGAACGATGAGCTGTATGAGATATACAAGTATGACGACATTGACATAGCTCAAAAAATTAACAGACAGCGATGCTGTACCCGCCGAGGGAAGCAGAGGAAGGGAAGACCTCCTCTCCGTTCGGAGGACCAAGTGAAGAAGGACCTGGCTTCGCTTGGAATGTCCAATTGGCGCCACGTAGCGAAAAGAAAAAACGACTGGCGCGCTGTTGTTAACTCGGCTATAATCGCGTAAGCGGTGCCTACGCCTGTAAAGAAGAAGAAGAAACTAAATGAATATCCACAGAAACATCATTTAAGTTTTTATTGTTACTGATATACAGAGTCTACTTTATTTTAATGAATGACGCAAATTTAAGGCTCACATAGAGGGAAACTAATTTTTTTACAAAGAATAAATTTTAAAATATACCAAAAATTTAAAAATTAACATAATGATAACGTTTAGAAGTCTTTATAAATTTGTTTAAGTTTTTAAAAATTCTCCAAATATCATACTTTATCTGGCTTTTTACTTTTTGTGCATAAACACATTCAATCCCTCTCACAATTCCAACTCAACACGATACAACTAGCTAAAGCATAACAAAAAAACGACAAACAAGTATAACAAAAAAAAAACCAACTTGAAGACGAAAGGCAACACGGTCGAATGTTTGGAGAGAGAAAAGGCAGGAAGTATATCAAAGTGCAGTGCACTTAGCATCCAACCAATCACTAGGAGTATATTCAGTGAGGCAGTAACGCTTCGAAGCGCTAGCCGTTTTGAACCTTAGACGCATGTTGCATTTTCGTGTGGCAAAACAGCTCTAGGAAAAACGTTTATGCACAAATTGAAATTGCATTGAGGCCTGAAAATTTAACAAGCAAATGTTTAGAAGTGTGTGTATGTATGAGGCATAGAAAGTGTGAGGAAAAATCCCGAAGTCGCAGCCTGTACCAATGCCATTAATGTTGCGTTCAATGGCAAGATGTATAATCAACAAGTTGGCTGCTTCTTAATGACATTAAAATATTGGACGCAGAAAAGTTTATAAGCACAGATGTAGCTCTTTTGGAATAATACCTGGAACTTCCTTAACTAGAAAAACTTTCATTTATGTACTTTAAAACCATCATCAATAAAAACATATATATGTAGATGTAAAACATATTTTACATTCTCTAATCAAAACAGCCCTGGTTTCATCAGCTTTTCAGCGTCTTGTCTCAAGTGCTACTGTCGAGACAACAAAGCCAATTTTATACATGTATGTAGTAGGGAATAATAGACAGGACAGGTGGCAATGTTGTCGCTGAACGAATAATATTTACATATTAAATGGCAACATTGTAACTCAGCTGTTAATTAACGAAGTGTCCATCAGCAGCCGTCATTGTAACGTTCCATAGTGATCGTCCATTTGTAAAAGAAATTAAGAATTAGTTGTTAAGAGTCACGCCGCAGCGCGAAGTTAAACAAGTGCAAATAAAAAATAAAAAAAAGGAGTTATCCAGGAACATCTGATGTTTTGAATTTTGTTTTTTAACAAGAGATTGAATAAAGAAAAAAAATAACTTCATGTAAGAACACTTTCACTGATCAACACATCTAACAGTGTCAAGGAAATTTTATTCATAAATTTACCCATTTGAATACCGGCTTCATAGTAGCAACATAAGCCTCTCTGCATATACATAAATATAGTAATTTCTCTATTCCACATATTACTATTTCTTCTTGCAAATTCGGAATGCATATGTATTTCATGTGGGTCAGCTTTCTCACACACTTTATTACCCTTTGAGCAAAGCTGTCGAATAGGTACTAACTTCCAAGTAGTTGTTTACTAACTTTAACAAAAAGAAATATATATTTATTAAATTATTACTCATACAAAAATATATATACTATCATTGCCAAGGTTAAAATGTGTTGCAAAGTGTTCAGGTGTCTTGACATGTGTCTTCAATGAACGAAAATTATTGTAACACTGCTTCATAGAACATAGTAAAATGAAATTAAGCCGTTTTGCAATAATAATATTTGATTATGCGTATATAAAAATACTCACAAAAGAGTTCGAAAAACAAGTAAATTAACAAAAAATGTTTATATTTCACTCAATCATATAATCAAGCACATGTAATTTACTAGCAAATAATAAAAGTAATCAATTATTTGGTATCAAGAAAAAATTTTCCAAAAATATATATAAAAGCCAAACTAAACCAAAAAAAGTTAACTCCAATTGTACTGAAGCTAAGGGGAGAGCTCATCGACTAGTTCTTTATATTGACAGACAGACATACATGGCTAAATGGGTGCAACTTTTTGAAGATAATTTCATTTATAATGTTGACACGGCTGCGTCTTAGGTGGTCCATTCGGAAAGTCCAATTTTGGGCAACTTTTTCGAGCATTTCGGCCGGAATAGCCCGAATTTCTTCGGAAATGTTGTCTTCCAAAGCTGGAATAGTTGCTGGCTTATTTCTGTAGACTTTAGACTTGACGTAGCCCCACAAAAATAGTCTAAAGGCGTTAAATCGCATGATCTTGGTGGCCAACTTACGGGTCCATTTCTTGAGATGAATTGTTGTCCGAAGTTTTCCCTCAAAATGGCCATAAGAATCGCGAGCTGTGTGGCATGTAGCGCCATCTTGTTGAAACCACATGTCAACCAAGTTCAGTTCTTCCATTTTTGGCAACAAAAAGTTTGTTAGCATCGAACGATAGCGATCGCCATTCACCGTAACGTTGTCGTCCAACAGCATCTTTGAAAAAATAATTACAATGATTCCACCTGGGGCAAACCACACCAAACAGTGCATTTTTCGGGATGCATGGGCAGTTCTTGAACGGCTTCTGGTTGCTCTTCACCTCAAATGCGGCAATTTTGCTTATTTACGTAGCCATTCAACCAGAAATGAGCCTCATCGCTGAACAAAATTTGTCCGAGAAAAAAAACCGAACACTGATTTTGGTAATAAAATTCAATGATTTGCAAGCGTTGCTCGTTAGTAAGTCTATTCATGATAAACAAGTAAATTAACAAAAAATGTTTATATTTCACTCAATCATATAATCAAGCACATGTAATTTACTAGCAAATAATAAAAGTAATCAATTATTTGGTATCAAGAAAAAATTTTCCAAAAATATATATAAAAGCCAAACTAAACCAAAAAAAGTTAACTCCAATTGTACTGAAGCTAAGGGGAGAGCTAAGGGACTAGTTCTCGTATATATTGACAGACAGACATACATGGCTAAATGGGTGCAACTTATAATATAATTATAATTATATACTGAAAACACCCTTTACAGGGTATAACAAAATCCAACGACTGACAAAAATGTAGGTTACTATCGCTGTCGATACTTGGGTGTCAACAAGTGGAATTCCGTTCCTTAATTATCTTCAATGACATTTTGCACTAATACTTAATACACATTTATGTATGTTCATTTAGAGTTAAACTATTTATTTTCCCCGTTCCGTATCTGATAAATTTTGTCATTATATTAAATTAGGTAGATAAGAAACCGCGGCTTCGGGCTCTAATGTATTAATTTTTTTTAGTTGAGGAGTGTATGAGTGCCTTAGTTTAAATAGCTGTTTCTTATATGTAAAATTGAAAGCATCTCATATGCTTTAACACCCCTTAGTAACTGTCAAAGTCAAAAATCATTGTTGACATACATAATTACATGACATGATTACAACTGGGGCACCCATGAAAGGACTTTGTGCACAACACTTTTTTTTTGCAATGTTGCTTTATTTTGATGTTGTGCATGCTAGAATATATAACTGCGTTCCACAAACAACCGTGGAGAACATTAAACCGTCTATAGAATTATTATTGTTTGATTGAAAACATTTATTTTGAAACAGTGCTTGGAAACTTGCAATTAATGTACGTAAAAAATTTGCGAACCATGGAAAAGTCTAATATATCGTATAAATGTGTCCAACTACAAATTAATTTAAATATTTTACCTTTTTTTGAAGAGCATTGTATGAAAAATTTTAAGAAAACACAATGAAGAGACAAACCATTGTAAATTAATATTGATGAACAAACTTTTCTACAGTTTTGTTTCTATATATTCACACTCTGAGTAATCTCGTCCATAAAAACTCGAACATATACGTATCCATAAGAAAGCCTTATCAAATTTGCGAAACCATATATTGTTGAATACCTCAATGACCATACCAAATGCTAGGGATCAAATGAAAGTATAAAATTCACAGCCGTTATTTCAATATAGATTTTTTTAAACAAATAATATTAATAATATTATATGAATGTAGGTATTTAAAAAAAATATTATAAACTAATATATCTTTTTTTCTGGAATAGACAAAAAATTTTGTTTACTCTTCAAAATACGGATTCTTACTCAAAGGTGGTCATATAAAAGTATATACTATGAAAAAATACAAAACACTTGCATTGTTTTGAATTGCTGCACGGAGATCTTTGGCATGCTTGAAACCAAATTTTCAAATATGGTAATTGGAAGAATATCCCATTGACGCTTTATTCAAAAATTGACCAGAAATGCTGACTTGGATTTAAATGCGGTTGCTGAGTTGGCCAGTGTTTCAATTAAGCGTTCTTCAAAAAGCGAGTAGCCAGGCGAGATGTGTGTTTGAGGTCGTTATCTTATTGGACCCAAATTCATTTATTCCGCATTTATTGTAATTTTTTTCTAAGAATGTCAATAAGTATATGAAGCATGCGCCATTCGTTCATCGATTTTAACTATCCTATCTACATAGGCTGCTATATATATTCCAGGACTAGGCAACACTAAGTGTTGCCAGGTGCAATCTGACATTTCCATTGGAAAGTTTGACATTTTTTAGCATAACATCACTCAGAACGTTTTGTCATTTAATCGTGAATTGTTTTATTTACAGGGAATTAAAAAATTCATCTCGGCCAAAAAATGGAATTAACTCGTGAACATTTTCGTGCGATCGTTTTTCACAACTTTCGACGTGGATTATCACGACAATAGTGCATCGATGAACTAAAATCTTTGTATAGCTATGAAGCACCATCTTATAGCACTGTGAAAAACTGTACGTACGTGAACTGATAATGCAAGACCGTCATGTAAAATACCTCAGACAGAGGCTTGCCTATGCATTTCACCCACCAGCATACATTCGAAATTGCATGAACACCTGGCCGTAAAAAAGGTTTGTTCTCGTTGGATCCCACACAATTTGACAATCGCTCAAAAAGAGGCTCGTGTGGATTGGTGTAAAGAAATGCTGAAAAAATACGATCGCGGTGCTTCAAAAGACGTTTATAAGATCGTCATAGGTGACGATCACGATATTTAAAAAAACAGTCCCAAATCAAGAAAGAACATCCTCCATGATTCACTGATGATAACATACTCTGTAGGTTCAAGTGATCAGTTTAAGTTTTTGCGACATCGTTTTTAAAACTACATAGATGTTCATAGTCCGTTGCATTGTACTAATGGCAACATCCAAACCAGAACTTTCGTTCAACCACACCACTGAAATTTCAAGGTTTTCAGCAACTTTTCTTCGTGTTAGTCTCAGTGTGTATGGCATTTTTGGGGCTTTGGATCTCGACCGTATTGAGACTATCTAAGCCCGTTTCCCGCTATGCCGGTGCAAGCCTTTTTAATGGCCTCTAGGTTTGCATAATGCTTTCTTTTCATGGTCAAATTCATTTTTAATTCGTCATTTACGTCCTCATGACCACTTTGAATACGTTGAAACCACACGTGCACTCTGCTGCGAGATAGGCAATCATCGCCATAAACTTGTTTTATTCTAAAGTAATGAAATTCATTGTACATATATGGAAGCTGGGGTAATTCAGGCATTGACATCTCATAAAGAAGAAGAAGAAGATTGGTATATCAAATATTACACGACACGGTTACATATAGCGATATATACGATAAGGCTAACAGATTGTTTGAAATTCTTATATATTTATTATCAGTTTTCTTATGTACATAAGGTATAAGGAAGGAAATATTTTTAATTGTATTCAGTTATGGAGTTACGACATTCCATTACTAGAAATAGATGCCCTTTGAATTTAATTGATAAAGCCTTGACAAAACTGAATGAGAATTAGTTATCGAGCCACCTGGTCACAATTATTAATCTTCTGCTACTAGAAGTCTCACGTATCTTTGCCAAGTGTTCTGAAATGTTGATATCCGGTTATTATCAGACAGAATACGTAGTACTTTCATACTTTAATACTGATTTTGTTACAATATCAAAAATGCTCATTTACGACCAATCCTTATAGTCAATCACCAATAATTCTGGTAAAAATCGTTATATTTGTCTGTTTTTTTTACGCTGTAAATCAAAAATTATTACTACCTCTGAAGGCTTTGGATTTACGTGAAGCTGAAAGCGCAGTGCTTAGCCAAATTATTGTTTAACATTTTTGTCATCGTACATAATATCATTCAAAACTTATTTCTTTCTTAATAGTTATTTGCATTTTTGTGTGGAATAACTAAATTAAACTATTATAATTTTTGATCTAAGAATTCTCAGCAATGCTATCTGTCAAATTTTTATATTTTAGGTTGGCAACACAAAGCAAATATCAACTGAAAATATATATGTAGTTGAAAATCGTTATACAAAAACGAGGCTTTTTGATCTAAAATTGAATTGCTTTAACTTCAATTTAATCGAGGGGCTTTGAATACCTTAATTGTATAAATAATCACCATTTGTAGGCACACTATCGAAACGGACTTGGGTTTGTAATGAGTTTGTAGTAGTTTCTCATTTTTTTATTAATCGATAAGTTGTATAATTAGTGTTAAAAATTATTATTATATTCAGTCATCGACTAGCTCTCGCGCCGACAAGACGTGTCTTTTCATTTCGAGTGTTTTTCGAGTGTTTTTTTTTTCACATTTTCGGTTTCTTCTTTTCCGACATTTATATACGTTTAATCAGTTCTTTCTTACGTTTTCTTTTACTGTTCGCGCGCAGAATCATATTAAAAAGTGTGCATTAGTGTTTCTCATGCAAAATGGCCCCTGGGCCTCAAATTATCGAGGCGAATCGTTTCGCCATATTCGATACAGGACCTGGTAAAAAAAAAACGTAAATCTGGTAAAAGTGTTTCGGTTATGGATTTTCCAGAACTCCCAGATATAAAAGTTGACGACCCAAAAATCGTAGTGATGGAAGCTACTGACTCAACCAAACCCCTTTCCTACTATTCCTGCTTTGCCATTTATCGTGCCATTAAACAAATTAGTGATTACGTTCACTCCCTATCTACCCTTCGAGATGGGAAACTACTCCTGCTCGTCAAGAATAATGATATTGCAAAAAAATTCCTGAAAGTAAAAGAACTGCCCAACATATGTTCAATATCAGCCACTCTACACGAGTCCCTCAAGCAGGTAAAAGGAACGATATATGCTCCATTTCTAAACAACGTTTCAGAGGAGGAGATAGTAAACGAGCTCAGCTCTCAAGGCGTCGTATCGGTATATAAATTTAATAGGCTTATTGAAGGAAAACCGCTCCCCTCGGGGGTGTTGTTACTAACATTCAACCTCTACAAATTACCAAATAAAATTGACGTTGCCTGGTGTAAGCTTTTGGTACGTCAATATATTCCTTCGCCAATACGATGCAAAAATTGCCAACTTCTTGGTCATACAGTAAAGCGCTGTAATCGTTCCCCTCTTTGTGTAAATTGTTCCCTCCCTCCCCATGCCCCATCTGACAGCGAACGCATTTTTTGCATCAACTGCTACCAACAACACGCATCATCCTCTAAAGACTGTACCAAATTCTTACAAGCAAAAGAGATAATAAAAATTAAAACAATAAACAAATGTTCAATGCGCGAAGCAATAAAAATGCATAAGGAACAAACAACACCAGCATTGCTATCCAATAACACATATGCTTCAATAGCGTCCAATTCCAACGAAAATATCGAAACAACAAACACTAACGTTGTCTCTTCCACCATCATAAACAATAACAACATTAGTTCTCCCAGCAACATTCAAAGATCAAATTCACCAAAAATCACCAAAAATAGCACTCAATCTAAAAACATTTCTCCTTTACAGCAAACTAATATTTCCAAATCCACTAAAGCATTAGAAAAGAACATCTCAACGACTCTTCCGACAAACGGAACTAACCTCTCTCGCCGCTCCATAAACTTTGATAGTCCACCTAGGCTCTCCGCCTGTAATGATTCCACCACTAACCTCACCACTAATAATAGCCCACCTCTTTCACTATACAAGCCATCCACTCAAATTACTTCACCATACCAAACAATCCCACCATTCTCTCTGTCTCCTCAATTCCAATCCCTACCGTTCGAACCCCTTCCTTCCCTTTCTCAAGTACTTTCCAACACTCAAGAATCAATTACATCCGAAGATGAAATTTAATACAAACGACATACTACCTATATACAGTTAAACAAAATATATATTTTTTTTCTCTCTGTCTTATTAATGACGCTTAAAATCATCCAGTGGAACATAAACGGGTACAACAACAATTATGATGAACTCTTATTACTCATAAAAGAGCAAAATCCAGACGTTATTTGTATTCAAGAAACACATATCTCAGTTATTCCCAGTAACAACATTTCCTGTCCTAGGCAATACAGCGGCTATTTTTCGAATTTACATAACATCCAAAGCAATAAGCAAGGAGTTTGCACTTTAATACAAAAAATCATACCACATGAAATTATCGATTTAAATTCCATACTATCAACAATAGTTCTTAAAATCAACTTAAATTTTAGCTTTACTATTATTAATACGTATATACCACCCCAGCAAGTTTTTAACGAAACTGATTTGAAATATTTACTTTCCCAACTACCCCCTCCGGTTTTGTGGACAGGGGACTTCAACGCGTGGAATACACTTTGGGGTTCCCGAAAATCAAACACAAGGGGTGCAATCGTAGAGAATTTCTTATTGGAAAGCAACCTAATTCTTCTTAAAAATGGCGCCCCACACATTTTTCTACCCACTCTTCCCTAACGTGCGTCGACCTTTCCCTATCCTCTCCCCAGCTCTCCCCCAGAATCAGTTGGGAAGCTTCCTCTATTCTCAGAGGTAGTGACCACTTCCCTATATCGATCTCACTTCAAACGAACTTCCACTTTGAAAAATATAAGCATCTCCCAAAATTTATTATTTCACGGCAAAATGAAATTTTAAAAAGTTTACCCACCACTCCAATCGACAACATCAACCAAGCCACATCGGTATTAACAAAACTGATTCGTTCTGCGGCAAATAAGTCGATTCCTCAAACCAAACGCAAGTCTTCAAAAGTTTTTCCGATTTGGTGGAACAAAGATCTTGGCCATATGCGTGACAAAAAAAATGAATACTGGAATACTTTCAGGATATCAATGTCTGATTATAATCTGAACAATTATAAAAAAGCAAATGCTCTCTTTAAAAAAGCTGTAAAGATGGCTAAAAGGAAAAGTTTTGAAGTATTCACTGCTAAAATCTCTCCTGCATCAACTACCAAAAAGGTATGGTCCGACATTAAACTTTTGACTGGAATCCCTCACAACCGTATTAACTTCATTAATTCAAATCAAAGTATTCTGACGAATTCAGCTGATATTGCAGCAACCTTCGCCAATATTTGGTCTACATATTCGCAAGATAGTAATTTTTCTGCAGATAATATCGCAGATAAACAACATTGGATATCTGCCACCTATACACCAACGAATCTCTTTGCATCAGCAAGAAGCCTAGAGTGCGATATTACTTTCCGCGAACTAGAATCTGCATTACAAAATGCTAAAGGCAAAACACCAGGCATTGATAGGGTATCCTACCCGATGCTCTCAAACTTACCTACAGCAGCCAAAGAAAGACTACTCTGCCTGTACAACACAATTTTCCTCAAAGGTTCATACCCACAAAACTGGCGAATAGCCACCATTATCCCAATTATTAAACCAAATAAACCATCGAACCTAACTACGTCTTACAGACCAATTTCCTTGCTATCCTGCTTAAGTAAAATTTTCGAAAAAATTATTGCTAGGCGACTTTCATGGTTTGCTACAAAAAATAATTTTATAAATCACAACCAAACGGCTTTCAAACATCAGCACAGTACAATGGATTCACTTATTCAACTTCAACACTATGTATCTGACACTCTCTCCTCCAAAAACCATGCCACTATCCTGGTCACTGATTTCGAGAGAGCTTTTGATCGCATAGGAATTCACGCTGTGCTAAGCCAATTAGCAGCTTGGAAGACAGGTCCAAAAGTTTTTAGAATAGTAAAAGCTTTTATGATCCTAAGGAAATTTCAGGTTCGCATAAACAATGTTCATTCTAGTTTGCATCCTCTCAAAAATGGTATACCGCAAGGCTCGCCTCTATCGGTGATGCTTCTTATTATAGCTTTTGATAAAATAACTGAGATATGCCTTAAAACTAAAGGCATTAAACTTACTATGTACGCGGACGACGCTATTATTTATTGTAATATAAAAGATCCCCAAATTGCTAACAATATTTTTAAGAAAATACTAACAGAGTTTAAGAAATGGGGCATGAAATCTGGTGCAACAATTTCGATTCCAAAATGTAAATTATTACATATTTGTAAAAAGACAAAATGTATATATCCACAGCTAGTTTTTGAAAATATTGTAATAGAATCCGTAAGCAATTTAAATATTTTAGGAGTATATTTTGACAAAAGATTTAATTTTCGGTATCAATGTCTTAACCTTAGAAATAACCTAACAAAAAGGCTACACATAATTAAATATTTAACTAGTAAACGATCTTTTATTCATCCCAACTCTCTAATAAACGCTACAAGAGCTTTAATACTCGCTAAAATCGACTACGGCTTACCTATTTTCGGATGGTGCGCAAACTCTAATTTGAAACTTTTGGAACCGCCTTATCACGCAGCGAGCCGTCGGAGTGTTAACGCTTTCCCTACATCACCTATAAAGTGTATCTTGGCGGAATGTGGCCTACCAACAATAAAAGAAAGGGTATACCAACGAACGATGCAACTAATTCCAAAACTTATATACTCTCCAAATGTCAGTTTACACAAAACTGTAATTTACGCGTCACGACATAAACTGAACTTCAGGCTAAAATCCACTTTACGCCGTTGTATCAAATACGGAAAAGACTTAAACATATATCCGCCTCCAAAGTACAAGAGAGTCAACAAACAGCCGGTGTGGTTGTTAAAAAAAGAAACTATTAACACGTTCCTGCACTCCTTCAAAAAGAGCAACACCAGTAATTTGGTATTTCAGAAACTCTTCTTAGAGTTAATGAATACCTATGAAGAAAACAATTGGACTGCAATTTACACGGACGGGTCCAAAGCGATAAACACAGCTTTTGCTCTCACCAAACCAAATGGAGAAGTTATCACAGGCGGTATTCTTCCTTGTTACTCGTCGATATTTATAGCCGAGGCTTTTGCTGTTTTCAAAGCATTAGAATATGCGATACATAGCAAAGGCAAATTTGTTATTTGCTCGGATAGCTTTTCTTGTCTATCTGCTGTTTGTAACATTCGCAATACAGCCTCACTTATCTCGAACATTCGTGATCTGTGCATTAAATACAGTCATAAAGTTGCACTACTCTGGGTACCAGGACATGTTGGTATTATGGGAAATGAACATGCTGACACGCAGCTCGGTTTTTTGAACGTACGTACTACGTTCACGAAATTAAACACGCGAAATGGAAACGTTTCGAACATTGGTACTCTACCTTCAATCCCACAAAGTCAAAAGTTGTATATCCTAGGAATATATCTCGACAACAAGCTACCATCTTCACACGCCTAAGGATTGGCCACACACAACTTACACATCAGCACCTCCTTACTGGCAAAGTAAAACCATCTTGCCCCCTCTGAGCAGGCACGCTATCACTTCATCACATCTTTAATGAATGTTCAGCTTTAGCGAGTATTAGGCAAAAGCATTATTTTTTTCCAAACTATCAAGAATTGTTAAAACTTCCTTCGTATGTAAATATTATAAGCATTTATAACTTTATCACTGATTGTCACTTGCAAAATAAAATATAACTTTATATTTAGCTGGTAACCTAAGTTATTTGTTGCTTCAGAGTCGATGGCTTTAATAGCTCGTACTCTTTTAGTTTTAATATTAGGTTTAATATTACTTTGTATATTTCTCCTAATAAATAAATAAATAAATAAATAAATATTATTATATTAATTAACTATTATCTTCTATGTTTGTTTGAATATTTCTAACTTAGTTAAAAGAAAGCTGAGGTCAGTTGTGCCGCCTTCTGACGACTTCAAGAGTTTGCAAACAAAGCAACTTTTGACTGAGAGGATAAAATTGGATTATTGTATTTTTTGAATATGTGTGGAATAATACTTTCCAAGACTGACGTCTTCATGACAACTTAAAAATCCGTTCTTATATATAACTATTGTAATTTAATTTAGCATATTACCTTCTTGCAAATTTCTAACTTAATTTCCGTTTCCTTAAACATCTATTTAGTTTGCATGTTCTTCTTCTTCTTAATTGGCGTAGACACCGCTTACGCGATTATAGCCGAGTTAACAACCGCGCGCCAGTTCTTCTTTTCGCTACGTGGCGCCAATTGGATATTCCAAGCGAAGCCAGGTCCTTCTCCACTTGGTCCTTCCAACGGAGTGGAGGTCTTCCTCTTCCTCTGCTTCCCCCGGCGGGTACTGCGTCGAATACTTTCAGAGCTGGAGTGTTTTCATCCATCCGGACAACATGATCTAGCCAGCGTAGCCGCTGTCTTTTAATTCGCTGAACTATGTCAATGTCGTCGTATATCTCGTACAGCTCATCGTTCCATCGAATGCGACATACGCCGTAGCCAACGCGCAAAGGACCATAAATCTTTCGCAGAATTTTTCTCTCGAAAACTCGCAACGTCGACTCATCCGCTGTTGACATCGTCCAAGCCTCTGCACCATATAGCAGGACGGGAATTATGAGTGACTTATAGAGTTTGGTTTTTGTCTGTCGAGAGAGGACTTTGCTTCTCAATTGCCTACTCAGTCCGAAGTAGCACCTGTTGGCAAGAGTTATCCTGCGTTGGATTTCTAGGCTGACATTGTTGGTGGTGTTTACGCTGGTTCCAAGATAGACGAAATTATCTACAACTTCAAAGTTATGACTGTCAACAGTGACGTGAGTGCCAAGTCGCGAGTGCGACGACTGTTTGTTTGATGACAGGAGATATTTCGTCTTGCCCTCGTTTACTGCCAGACCCATTCGTTTTGCTTCCTTGTCCAGCCTGGAGAAAGCAGAACTAACGGCGCGGGTGTTGAGACCGATGATATCAATATCATCGGCATACGCCAGCGGCTGTACACTCTTATAAAAGATTGTACCTGCTCGATTAAGTTCTGCAGCTCGAACTATTTTCTCCAGCAGCAGATTGAAAAAGTCGCACGATAGGGAGTCGCCTTGTCTGAAACCTCGTTTGGTATCGAACGGCTCGGAGAGGTTCTTCCCGATCCTGACGAAGCTTTTGGTGCCGCCTCAACGTCAGTTTACACAGCCGTATCATGTTAGCCTAGAAAATTTTGCTTTACGCAGGTCAACTATCTCATATTAATACATGATTACCTCTTCAATGTAGCTATAGAAAAAAATTATTATTTCCGAATATTAGCAACCACACACAGACATTAACTTATATACTTATACTTACCCAAGGTCAGTAACCTTGACATACATCTTTTATGGTACCAGTAAATTTGCAATTGCAGTGTTTGAAAATTGCTGTAATGTAAAGGCAAACAAAAGTCAAATTCAACAATAGGAAAACAAAACCATCAAAAACTACACATGAAGGCAACAACTTCTTCTTTGTTGTTCACTTAATAAGAGATTTCACAGTATTTTTTTGCAAAAACGGTTCAGAAGCGCAACTTCGCTCAGGACTGTTGCTCAACCTCGAGGCATAGTTAAGCATGAACTTGTAGCAGCCTATAACCGCAAGCTTCGAACGAAAAACGATCCAAACACATGCAAAAACATAGAACTATTTTGATTTTGTATTTGAGTGAGAATTAATAGAGTAATAAAATAGTTAGCATACGTATGTATATATATAAAGTATATATATTATATAGATTTTTGTTTAATGGGCACTTTTCTGTTGAAAAGTTTCCCCAGGGAGTCATTACAGAAGATATATCAAATAATAAAATTACCTTATTATGTATCGCTTACCATATTTTTATAGTTTATATTGACACAGTAATTTTGCTGTATTATTTCGACTTTATTAGGATCTTCTAAATTAAATTCATTTGTTTTTCCTTTGCTACTTTGTTTGTAGAAACCTCTTTTAAAAACTCTCAAATTGTAATAAGTAAATAGTTTTGTAAGTAAGGAAATTAAAAAAAATATATATTTTAATAAAATAAACTAATTTTGGTATTGGATGTGGATTGGTAAAGATGTGTAGAAAGTTTTCAAATCACAACGACAATACTCAATCAGAAGAATAAAAGTTCAAAGAACATTTACGTTTGTCGCTTTGGTGAATTAGAAAGTAAACTTTTATATTTTATAATATTTCTTTCGAATAGCTTCACATATACTTGATGAAAGTTGCGCAGCTGAAAGCACGCTTGGCCTACAAATAATTTGATTTTGTCTGCATGACATGTTTCTAAACAAAAAGTGAAGAAGTTTTCCGAGCTCAAAAAGTCACTGAAGAGTCGTGAAAAGACAATGGGAATAGGAATAAGTAAAATAAATTTAATTTTTCTTTGTTTTAAAATGTGTCTGCTCAAAAGTTATATAAAAGTTAATGAGATAAGTAAGTTTTTATGTAAAAACCTTGCTTTTGAGTATTGCAAACTGCAAGTAGACGTACTCGTAGAAGGCTTAGAGGAGAGTTTAACTTTTGAGAAAAAAAGCTTTCCCCAAAGTGAAAAATTACGAAAATAATGCAAAATTTATCTTTAGGCTTGCCTTTTACATATATGTATGTATGTATGTACATATCGTCACCTGAAATGCAAATTAACGTAACAACATTTTCAGAAATTTACAGTGGCATGAATGAAACACGGAATAAAATGGAACATGAGTGAAACAAAATATTAATATTGGTTAAAACTGGTTTATATATGACCGCAGAACCATAAAATGTTGAACATATTTAATATTATGTATATAATTTGAAGTAGTGAAGCGTAATCAATAAGACACTCAATTTCGAATTTTTTGATGATACGTTATTTTGCATTTCAGGTGACGATATATTACATCTTACAATATTATAGTAATTGAAATGAAATAACGACGGCGATTCGTTTTTGCGTTAAAAGACAATTTTAAAAGCCTCTTCGATATTGTTGCGCATACGCCATGACATAATGAACAGGGTAGTGAACAACCGCATTCACTCCCACTTACTTCATCTAATAACGCCTGGTTCGTGACCATTTATGTTGTTCAATGCGCTTCCTCCCAAGAAAGCAGACACGTTTTCCCACCTGTGTTAAAGATGTTTGTTTGTGTAAACCTGTAATTATAGGAAAATTGTGTGAGTCTGCGCCACTTGCTTGTTCAACACATTACTATTACAAACACTACGCAAAATTATATTTAAATTCGTTTTTATTTGCAATTTTAATACTACCTATACCTGGTGGTACTGAAGTAACTCTAAAATTGTACGAATTGTAGGTGTGTAAAAATTCAAGTTTTTCATTTTCTTTATTCTCTCTACACGTTTATTTCCATGCAATTTTAAGTTCAAATCAAAGTTAATTTTTCTTCTTTTATACATATTTATACTTTTGTTGTTTCATAGTCCATGAAATATGTTAACAATTAAATAATTGGAAATGGATAATTACATTTAAAATAAAGTATTCAGGTTACTTTGGAATTTCTGTCTTTCGGGCCTAAAATGGATCCTTGTGCTTCTCCGGAAGTAACATCAATTTGTCGTGATCCTCTCCGGTCTGGTACAGTAGTTTTCTGTTACTAAGATAGCTCCGCATCATAGAATTGAGGTAATCCAGGATTCTTGCTATGCTGATGATAAGCCTTGCTGATTAGGACAAGTTGTTGCTTCTTTAAAATTGCAGGATATATTCTAGCTTCGTCGAGAATTTCTGCTGGGCTCCCGTCCGGGCCGGGCTATTTGTTAGTTTTGTGCTTGCCGACGGCCAGCTGCAGTTCTTCAAGGGTGAACTGGGGAATTTTTGATAGTTATTAGCCCATTATAGTTCACAGACACTTTATTCGAGCGTGTTAATGATCCCATCCAATTTGCCAGCGTTTAAGTCAGGTGTTTTACTTCCAGCTCCGATTTTCTTTATAACTATTTTATACCCGAGTCTCCATGTTTCATAAAAAATCAAACAGATAACAGATCAAACAATACTGTTGACATACGACCCCAATTGCTGCCAAACACGATTGTAAATTGGACCTCTCGGTGGGAATTTATTCAGACCTTCCGCAGCGGTCACTTGTCCAAATAATTTTTGAAATATAATAGCACACTTTTATATTTATAATTAAGCTTTATTATTGTCAATAACATAAAACTGTATGTGTTTTATTTCATCTTGATAAATCTTTAAAGTAAAGTTCTTTGAAGGACAGAATAGCACATCTTCATATGTTTCAGCACATTGTTTACGTATGTATTATATTTTGTTATATCGGCCGTTGTTATCCTTTAATTAAAACACGTACATCGTATGCTGGTTCAACGCCAAAATACCAGCGACATTTTCGTTGCGGTTTTCACATTTTTTTATTGCTTTTACTGGGTTTTGGTTATAATGGATTGTATGGCCTTCTTCCTGTTATCAAGCAGACAAAAAATAATAAAAACGTTAGGTAAACAGAATCAGAAAAGAGATGTTACAAATTTGTTAATATAAGACGCATTCGTAAGCATAATGAACACAATACGGATATAGAACTCCGAATATATAAAAAAGCATACAATAGAATTTACAAATTAAACGTCAAAGATAAAGCTCTTCAAAGAAGAAACTATAAGCGAAAGAAATGTTTTTTAGAGTACTTTGAAGCCGCTCGATCTTCTCAAGGGATCTTGAAAGTTCCAAGAGAATTTAACGTTTTCGTTTTTTGTTCAGCCATTTCTACATCAATGGGTACGTAAACAAGAATAATTGCCGCATTTGGGACGGAGAGCAACCTAAAGAAATTCAAGAGCTGCAATTTAATCTCGAAAAAACTACAATTCGGTGTAGTTTGTGGGCCGGTGGATTCCCTTTCTATATAAATCCAAATTCAATTTTTTACACACAAATTATCTACATTTACTTTGAGTAATAGAAAAAATAACTTCCGGTTCCGGTTTTATAAAGCAACAAAATTAAAAACTTAAATATAAGTTATCGCGAGAAAACGACACACCCTAAAGTTATCGCGAGGAAACCACACACCCGTCGACATTCCCGTCGTAATAAGAGCCTACCACTCTGCACATGTCGCTAAGTTAGCACATTTTGCGTGAGAACATTGGCCAGACATCAAAGTAAACTATCACCATGCACGAGGCGCAAGGTCAGCAAAACGTCAGCAGAGGAGCCACAACGCGATGCGGGTTGGTGGCTTGAGCTAAGTTAGGGATAATTATAAGTTTCATTTCATACTTGACAACTAAGCCGAGTTGACGGCAAATAAAGTAATTTTGAATTAAACATTACATTTGAATAATTAGCGCCCAACGTGGGGCCCGCGAGTGAAAAGTTTAATAGAAAAATATAAAGTTCTTAACTCGACTCGTGTAACTACGACAGCTGGCTCACTTAAAATCAACAACAATCAACTACTTGGACTCAACGTGGACTTAAAGGAGAGACTACCTTTGGCCCGATTGACTCACCGGAAGAACCTGAACCTAATCTTAATCTATTCAAATCCAATGGAAGGGTAAGTGAGATGCTCGTTTCCTGGAATAAATATAGCAATAATTGTGAATAAAATAAAAGAAAGTGATAGAAGAAATATTAATGAGTGAAGGTCTGGAAGACCTTTTTAGAAATTTAAAGTTAGGAAGTCAGAAAGCAAATATGAACACAGAACAAATAAGCGAGTTAATTAAGGCGGAAGTTAGAAGTGCTTTGGCAGCGCAAAGGTTGGAGTTCGATAGGAAGTTAAGAGATACCAAAACCAGGTGACGGGCAGCAGGCCAAAGGTAGAAAAATATCTAAAGGTATCTGTAAATCCACTAGTGACATGTGACATAACGCTTGATGCGATCAAATCACTTCCCGAATTTCATGGTCACATAGGCACATATGTGTCATGTCGCGAGGCGGCGCATAACGCTTATGAACTGTTCAAAAGGTACGATGGCAGTGAACGACACTACCAAGCAGTTACCATTTTGAGGAACAAAATAAGAGGGGCTGCCGATGCGGTCCTCTTATCATTTAGTACTGTGCTGAATTTTAATGCCATTATAGCACGTTTAGATTTTACGTACGCGAACAAACGTCCCGTATATCTTATGGAGCAGGAATTATCTACCTTAAGACAGGGTTCTAGGTTCTGTCTGGAATTCTACGATGAGGTAGAAAAGAAGCTAACGTTACTAGCTAATAAGACTATAATGCCTTACGAGAGTAGCGTGGCAGAAATTACAAACGAGAAATATAGGGCAGATGCCCTAAGAGTTTTCATTTCCGGCTTAAGGAAGCCCTTATGCGATATTCTTTTCGCTTCACGGCCGTCTGACCTTCCGTCTGCTCTTGCTTTAGCACAGGAGGTAGACTCAAACCATGAGCGGAATGCGTTCGCGGCCAATTTTGCTGCCAGGAACGTCGAGGGCAACCACATTAAAAAAAATAATAATATAATTTCAAGCCAGAACAACCATAGGACAAACACTTGCGATCCACCCTCAGCTCATAAGAGCCCACACTACTATAGTAATAGGCAGTATAAACCCGGACATGAACCTCATTTTACGGAAAATCAAAGGGTAAATAACGAACGTGACAGCGACAGACTAGTTAGAGCGGAACCAATGGACGTTGATCTATCCTTATCAAAATTTAAACACCAACCGTTTGACAGAGACCGAGGTGCCTATCAAGGAAACAGTAATAGAACGCAACACGGCTATCAACAAAAACGTCCAGCAAATTCTGGATGTTACACAGGACCAAAGATCCAACGTGTTAATCATCTGGAAGAGGAAATCTTCTTCATTTCCAGTCATGACGTAAGCCATCATAGGCTTCAAACAAATCTAGTACCAACAGACGTTAGGGAAGATTTTTCTAGGATGATCAAAAGGATGAATGGGGTTTTTGCTGACCCCAATGAGGCACTACCATACAATACAAAAGTGATAGCAACAATTCGCACGGAGGACGAAACACCAGTTTACTTAAGATTATACCCGTACCCACTGAGTGTAGCGGATTTCGTGGACAAAGAAATCAAGGACTTGTTAGCAAATGGAGTTATCCGGCCATCAAGATCACCGTTTAACAACTCTATATGGGTGGTAAAGAAAAAGGGGGTAGACGAAAACGGACAGGCGAAGCAGAGATTAGTTATTGATTTTCGGAAGCTCAATGAAAAAACTATCGGTGATAAATACCCAATTCCTGACATAACAGGACTTCTTTCCAATTTGGGTGGTAGTAAATACTTCACCACTTTGGACTTGAAATCTGGTTTCCATCAGATTAAACTATTGGAGCGTGATAGGGAAAAAACAGCTTTCTCTGTCAAGAATGGCAAGGATGAATTTTGCCAGTTACCTTTTGGATTAAAAAACGCGCCGAGCATCTTTCAACGCGCCATAGACGACGTATTAAGAGAGCATATTGGGAAAAGCTGTTTTGTTTATGTAGACGATGTTATTATTTTTTCGGAAAACAAACAGCAGCATCTGAAAGATATAGAATCAATTTTAAATGAATTATTTAGGGCCAACATGAGAGTGTCGGTTGAAAAATCCAAATTTTTTAGGACTGAGGTCGAATACCTGGGGTTCTTGGTTTCACAAGGAGGAATAAAAACGTGTCCAGACAAAGTCGACACAATACGAAGTTTCCCTGAGCCCACCACTCTAAGGGGACTCAGATCATTCCTAGGTTTAGCGGGTTATTATAGATGTTTTATAAGGGATTTTGCTAGAATATCAAAACCATTGTCGAGCATCATGAGAGGCGA
This sequence comes from Bactrocera dorsalis, assembly GCF_023373825.1. NCBI lineage: Eukaryota > Metazoa > Arthropoda > Insecta > Diptera > Tephritidae > Bactrocera > Bactrocera dorsalis. The sequence continues at coordinate 37,171,445 of NC_064303.1, read as the reverse complement.
AAACGGTCGAGTTACTGCGCTCCAATCAAAAAAAATCAGAATTGATTTGACGGATGAACAGAAAAAGACCTTCGAAACAATTAAAGAAATTTTAGCGTCAGAGGATGTAACCCTGACGTATCCAGATTTTAACAAACCATTTGACCTAACTACTGACGCGTCGGCTCATGCTATAGGCGCCGTCCTCTCTCAGGAGGGCAAACTGATTACCATGATTTCTCGCACTTTGTCCGGGAGCGAGGAGCATTACGCTACCAATGAAAGGGAATTGTTAGCTATTGTATGGGCATTGAAAGATCTTAGAAACTACCTATATGGCGTAACAAAACTTAATGTTTATACTGACCACCAGCCGCTGACCTTTGCGGCTTCGGATAGGAATCCTAATTCGAAAATTAAAAGATGGAAAGCCTTCATAGACGAATGCAACGCAAAGCTAATCTACAAACCAGGAAAGGAAAATGTGGTGGCAGACGCTCTATCTAGGCAACATATAAATGCTTTAGATAACACGAGCGTCGAGACAATTCATAGCGAGGAATCATCAACCCATACAATTGAAAGATCGGAAGAACCGGTAACCGCAACCAGATTATTGTGGGGGTAGGTACAGAACCTCAAAGAAAAACTTTTATAATTTTTGGAAAAAAGACAAGGCATATCATTTCTTACCGAGAAAAAAAGGATTTATTAAAACTTTTACAGGAGGCCGTAAACACAACAGCAGTAAACGCAATACACTGCGATCTGCATGCACTTGCACAGTTTCAACACGAACTGGTCGAAATGTTTCCAACAGTTAAATTCAGACATACGGAGAAATTCGTTAACGACATTACGAATCCGAATGAGCAGCAGGAAATTATCGCTGCTGAACATTACAGAGCGCATCGAGCAGCGCAGGAGAACACAAAACAAATTCTAGAGGATTATTTCTTTCCAAAAATGGAGAAAAAAGTTAAACAATTTGTGGGAAATTGTCGAACTTGCTCGCGGGCGAAGTATGATCGGCACCCAAAGAAGCAGCTTATTGCTCAAACGCCCATACCAACATATTGTGAAGAAATTCTTCACATCGACATATTTTCTACCGGGTCCAAGTTCTTCTTGACGTGCATCGACAAGTTTTCAAAATTTGCGATAGTACAGTCGTTGAAATCAAGAACGATAGTAGATGTCAAACCACAGCTCCTTCAGTTACTCAACATGTTTTTCGGTACTCGAATAGTTTATTGCGACAATGAGAAGTCGCTGAATTCACACAGCATCAAAGCTACATTAAAGAATCGCTTCAATATCGACATTGCGAATGCTCCACCACTACATAGTACATCAAATGGTCAGGTGGAGCGATAAGGACAACCTTCGTTACTTAATCTAGAACCTAGGTGTTTCTAATGACAAACAATTAACAAAAAGTTTCATATATGTTTTTAGGATTTTCATAACTTTGGCCATATCAATATCGGCAACGACAGGAAGGTTAATCGACTATACCAATGCAAGGTACATTCTGGTGGTCGGTGAGGACCTTGTAATTTGGGAGAATTCAGGACACATCAAGCATGTTACCAACTTGACACTTTACGAATTACTGAGAGACGAGACAATTAAAGCAGCAGACCACTTTCCTCAGTCACATATGAGGAAGTTACTAGACGCGGACATAAACCAGATAAGTGGACTGATACAAATGATAAACGCTCACCACAGACAGGCGAGATGCCCGAATGCCCTAGGGACAGTCCTGAAATACATTACCGGAACTCCTGACCATGACGACTTCAATAGATTAATGAACACAGAAGAACAGCTAATTAACTCACAGGACAGACAGTTTACCATAAACACTCAAGTACAGAAAGAAATCAATAACCTTACCATTACAGTAAATTAAATCCTGAAATTAACAAAAGAAAGAGAAATAAACACTGGTCACCTTTATGACATACTTCTGGCTAGATGTTATGGCAGTAGCTAGAATTAAGATATTAGAGTATAATAACATAATTTACTTTTTAATAAGATATCCGATTCCTATATTTAGATGTAAAAAAATTACTATTTTACCAGTAGCTCATGGCCACAAATCCTGCACCTTGAAGAATCCATCTTAGCCAAATGTTATAACCATACCGTAGCCGTAAAGAACTGCAGCAACACAACACCACCATCTCCGACTACATCATGCGCTCTGCAGCTACTGACTCGCAACACCACTAATTGCAGTACAACATTTAACAACCTCACACCAATTTCACCGATAAGTGACGGCCTTTTTGTCATCAATGACCAATTGGCTGTCATCGAGGAAAATAATGAGGTCCCTATTACGGTCAACGGAACATACCTCGTGGTCTTCAAAAACAACGTAAAGATTAATGGTACGACTTTTTATAACGAAAATTCTAGTTTGCCTCTAGAACCTGAAACTCCATGGGCTTCTACAATCAACTTGACGCAGCACACAGAAATATTAAGCACTTCTTATCTTCACCATGTTAATCTAGAGAATGTTCAAAGGATCAATCACCTGCAGCGATCAATCCATTATGGCCACGTTACAGGTTTCTCAGTCCTTGGTGTCTTATTAATTATGGCATTCACTGTTTACGTCCTTCTCAGGATAAGGAGGACCAAGAGAGAGGTTATCATAGCCAGGTCCGTTGAAACTGCAATTAAAACCGCTTCTTTGAGGACCGAGGACGTTCCCCATTTAGAAGGGGAGGAGTTATCGCAAGAAAACGACACAACCTAAAGTTATCGCGAGGAAACGACACACCCTAATTCCCATCGTAATAAGAGCCTACCACTCTGCACATGTCGCTAAGTTAGCACATTTTGCGTGAGAACATTGGCCAGACATCAAAGTAAACTAACACCATGCACGAGGCGCAAGGTCAGCAAAACGTCAGCAGAGGAGCCACAACGCGATGCGGGTTGGTGGCTTGAGCTAAGTTAGGGATAATTATAAGTTTCACTTCATACTTGACAACTAAGCCAAGTTGACGGCAAATAAAGTAATTTTGAATTAAACATTACATTTGAATAATTTATGTAAATTTTACGATGACTCTTATGCCCTAAAACAACCCCGTATTGAAACATAAATATATTTCCTTTTAAAAATTTTGATCTACAAAAACTAATTAAACAAATAAGGAGAAGCTAGGTTTGGGTATGTTCGAACACCTCTTGCAATTAAAGCTGGCGAAATACTTTGACATAGTAGCTGTTGGCGGAACTTTATATCTATTAATCTAGCTTGGCCAACAAATGTTATCTTAAGTCAATGTGGTTGCTCAAAACTCTTCATATTAATAATATCGGGGCTAAGGGAATTGTTGATCCACTTCCATCCATTTTTGGCACAAGGGTAGACAGTACGATATATTCTTGAAATTCTCCGAATTCTCCGAATTCAACAATATATCGTACTGGCATCCCAATATTTGTCGTCTGGATCCGCGAAAAGTCATGGTCTGATTTTGACAATTTCTAGGCGTAAGACAAAATACCTTAAGTCCTATTACTTGTTATAAATTTTAACTTTATTTTATTCCGGATAGGGTAATTTCAAAATTTGAATTGGAATTTCATATATCCTGTGAGGTCTCAGTTTCTCTTTTAATAAACGATTATTCCTACTTAAAAGTACAGCTTTATAAATTTGATTTCTTTTTATGTGAATGTGTAACTTTCAGATCTATTTATTGCTTATGGAAATGAGAAGATTTTGCTTCAAACCAGAAGGTGTCAAATTTCATCATAAAATTCACCAACCTACAGTTCAAGGTGAGGAAATCGATAAAATTGTATGATTTGAAAGAGTTATTCATACATGGAATTTATGCGGAAATAGTTGTAACCAATTTTTAAATTATTTATTTTAAAACAAAATACTTGTTAGTATATTTGATGGTGGCTAACAAAAGCTAATAAACTAAAACTTTATGTTTTCATTCAAATAGAAATTGAAAGAATTGTTGTGTGAAAGATGAAGGTAATTTCTAATGGCATGCATCTCTATCTATTCTTTTACACCCATCTAAAAGTTAATCTCATCAGTTTTCGCCAATAATATTTTTATAAATCGAATAGGTATTAAAATATTCAAATAATTTTGCATGGTATTAAAATTCTGACAAAGAATAGCGCAAGTAAGAATCAAAATACGCGTGATACAACTCAGTTAGCTGGATCAAAATTCGAAGAGCGTCTACGCATTTCGATTTGTTACGACAATAAGTAAACTTTTCATTTCATGCTTTGCATCACGATACGTTCCTTTTACATGTGGCTGTGTCGCGTCTAAAAGCAAGCATACCGCAAATAATTCGATATTTTATGCCTGACAGGTTCGGAATAAACAAAGTTTCAAAGCTTAAAAATTCGATGATAAGTCGTGAAATGCGGCTGGAAAAGTGGAAAAATAAATATGTTTTCAATCAAACTTTGTTTTAAAAGGCATTTGTACGAAGGATATATTACACATGTAAATATGATAAAGTTTTTGAACAATAAGAAATTCAAATATAAATAGGGAGTATCGTGGAACCTTAAGGTATGTTTGACATCTGTCAAGCAAAGTTTCGTCTAAAGCGAAGAATATTAGAGACCATAATGCATTCATATGATCCAATGATTTACATTGTTATGCAAGTAAGTATGTATTAAAATTCAACTAGGTGAACTTTTTAAGCGGACTCGTTTGTGCGTGTGTTTTATCAACATGCGGTACATCTCTGCTAAATGTTCTTGTATCATTTCCTCAGTTTCGGCAAGTGTCCTTGTAACTCAGCAAAACTAATCGTTTGATATCACTTCTATCTTTGGTGGTAAAAAGTCAAGTTTTGTAAAATATGAAATTCTGTGTAAAAATTTTTCTTTTTACATAAAATTATAATATTAAGCAGTAGATATCTTTCTTTCATCGCCAACTTGACTTTTACTAAAGTGGGACGTTATCTAAATTTGCCCAAATAATTTTATTCATCATTCATCATCAACTTGGTAATAGCTGTTTGCTTGGATGCGTCTGTAAGTATGAGAAAAGGTGTAAATACTGTCTTAAGTATATTTTCTCACGTACTTAAACTTTGCAACAAATTTGCATATCATACCAATTTTACGAACATTTTCTGCCATTTTTATACTCCCTCTGCAATGCTGCTTTAAATACGATAAAATGATAAGCTTTTTAATACAGTTGTTTATGTTGTTGGTTATTATTTTCAAATGTGGCTGAATTAATTTCCACGGCTCATCACGCCACAAACTATGTTTGTTGTCATCGAGTTTGCTGTTATTACATTGTGAAATTGTCTACCTAGCACCTGAAATACGCATCTCATGGCAAAATGTTATTTGTCACGTCATTTGCTACCAAATTGGTATATGTGATCATGGCCTTAGGACGAACCGTTCCCGAGATACGAGCGAAAAGGCGGTGCGCCGCAGCGCAAGGTGAAAATCGGCTTCTTGACGTTGATTTCGCCGAGTGCTATCACTCACATTCATTCACCTACGCCAAAGGACACGTTCGGATAGGTCTCCACACAAATATTTTTTCATCGAGTTCCTTCACTCTTGTCGGTGATTTCGCCGAGTTCTATCACTTACATTCATTTCCCTGCGCCATACGACACGTTCGGACTGGTCTCCACATAAATATTTTTTCATCGAGTTCCTTCACTCTTGTCGTTGATTTCGCCAGGTGCTATCACTTATATTCTCTCAACAAAACACAGAACTCAAAATGTCTGTATCTAAATTTAAATTTAGACAGAAATGTCCTGTGTTTGGCATATATCCGTACAATCTCTCTGAGTCCCAGTTACCTACTTACCAGGATGTTCTTTTGTGTTATCAGTTTGAAAGATTTGGTATAGGGCGACTCCGAGGCGACAACTATGAATCTAGGAGTAAAGAGGTTACAGAAATAGTTGCAAAAAAGGTTGAAAATACTTTCAAAAAGTCATCTATTCCGATAGTTTCACACACCAGAGTTGTACAAATGTCACCACATACCATAAGAAATTTCTGACTCTTAAAAAAATGTTTTTAAGGAACCCAATAGGTTTGAGCTCTAAAAGAGACGACTTTGTCTCTTCTGCCGGAAAATTATTTGACATCGCTGCTTGTAAATGCATTTATTTTTCTTCTTGCACTTGTCCAAAGGAAAGGAAAGTTCCTATCAATGAACAACCATTTCTCTTGGACCAGAGAACCACAAGAATGGTCGCATTGGAAGTGTTGATCTACCTGAAAAAAAAAAGATTACAAAGAAAAATGGACGTAAAGAAAAGCTTTCAACATCAACATCAACACTTACCAGAAAAGTATCAGCTAGAACACGTGACATTCAGATCAGCCAGACTCTCATACAGACGACAACAATGTAGGCGCGTCGCACATTGATTCTTCGAAAAACGATGGTGATGATGAATTTTCTCTTCCATCCTCTAAAACCAAACAAAACACACTAGTATTACAACACACTGCTTTGTCTTCTACATTTCAACGAACTTCCGTTTCGTGCTCTTTTCGAACACATAGATGGTGTCTCAAAGAGTCCAAATACATTCTCTGGCGACATAGGTAAACTGCTCCCTGATTGTGAGAAGTTGCCTGTTGTCAAATTTGAAAGTTTTTCATCCTGCCAATTAAATTCTGAGGTTATTGATCCGACCCAACTTAGCACAGACCAAGCTTATCTCTTTAAAATATCAGAAGCTGTTATTTCCGGTCAATGTTCCTCAGATTTAGCGTCGATGCATCCAGGTAACTTGTGCAAACCTCGCTGGCTCACCTGTGCAAATAGAATTCTGAGATTATACACTTCTACTGACAAACCAACAAAGGAAATAAAGATTTTGGTCAAGTACATACTTACAGTTTACTCACCTTTGTGGTTCTCAATAAGATTCAACAGTTCAATCAAAGATGGCTCGCGCCATCTCTATGCTGCAATTCAAAGGTCGAGATACTTACCCGCTAAACTGCGCAAGGTTGTCGATTCATCCATTCAACAGAATGCTTTCTTTGCTCTTCCAGAAAACATTCTCCTTAGTATGATGACTGACGAACGGATAGAAGTCAGAAAGTTGGCCCTTGACCGTCTTCTGGCAGCCAGAGAAGCAGAGTCTGACACCATAAATGGAAGAGTTAGATGTAATAAAGTGCCAAAGCTGAATTTCAAAGCTAATACTTATTACGTTATGATTAACTGGAAGACTATTACCTTGACTGTTCCACCAGTTCTTTGTTCAGTTTCTAACGAAGAACTCATTAAAGGGCTGTCGGGAGACACTGCAGAGGTATGGAAATTTAGTGAATTCTCCTCTCACACCGTGGCAGTCGAGAGAATCGTCAAACTGGTGACAGAGGCATCTTCTAAAGTTATTGGCCCCCAATCTCGTGATCTTTTTATACGCTCTACACTGAAATCTAGGCAACAAGTGCCAAAGTTTAGTACAAAATCTGATTTTATCAATAAATTTGAACAGATTCAGACTAAAACAAGCCTGACATATGGTTGGTTGGTTGGATTGGGCTTGGGAGGAACCCGAAGAGCAGCTACCTCCACGCGGTGGGTTCTGGGTGACCAATACAGGTTAGCTGAGAGCTGCAACAATTTTGACCTTGCGCTGTGGCGCGCCGCCTTTTCGCTCGTATCTCGGGAACGGTTCGTCCTACGGCCATGATCACATATACCATTTCGGTAGCAAATGACGTGACAAATAACTTTTGTTTTATACATTTTGCCATGAGATGCGTATTTCAGGTGCTAGGTAGATAATTTCACGATTTTAGGCGAATTTCTGAAATTTCAAGGCCGAGGTTCTGGTTGAAGATGCAATCCGATCTCAAAACAAAAAGTTGCATTGGAATCAGGAAGTACTAAGGCAACTTTTCCGCACTATTAGAAATACCGAATCGAAAAAATTCCGGAATCGACCCACCCTACTCTGCAATGCTGCTTTAAATACGATAAAATGATAAGCTTTTTAATACAGTTGTTTATGTTGTTGGTTATTATTTTCAAATGTGGCTGAATTAATTTCCACGGCTCATCACGCCACAAACTATGTTTGTTGTCATCGAGTTTGCTGTTATTACATTGTGTTGTTATTGCAGGTAAATTGTCAAACGTTTATTATAAAAATATGATATGATAATCCCCCTATTAGCCGATATATGGGGTACCAGGTCAAACGGAATTTCGAAAAGCTTTCCATTACATACATATATGGGAGCTAAGAGAGGTTTCAATCCGAATCAAATCATTTTCGATATACAGATATACTATTATCAGAAAATAACTCTCTTAATACAAAAAGTTCGCAATAGTGCCACGCTTAAAGTCCAAATGTGTCACTGGCTTCTAAATCACCTTCTCGTGCTTTCCCGAATGTAAAACTTCACGTCTCTCCCGCATTTATTTATAGATTTATGGCATTTTCAACCAAACCTTTATATGAGGAGTGAACTGGGATATAAAACGTAATAACCTATAGGGATACTCAAAAGATTCGACCTGAGCAATAAACTTTAATGGTTTAGGAAATAATACAATATGTACATTAAGTGGGGCCACACCCACTTTATGACGAAATTTCCAACCTCATTATGGAGCTTAACTTTGAATATGGACTGAGATTGAAGCCGACACGGAAGGCATTCTCCGGAATAGCCTTAGGAGCCGAGGTGCATGCTGCTTGGATCCCCTCTGTTGTCTCAAAATGCTTGCCTTTCATCGGCCTTTCCAGGAAAGGAAACCAGAAAAAAAGGTCCGGGGGCTACATTTGGGCTGTAGGGCGGCTGTGGAAGCGTTGGGATGCCGGTCTTGGCTGCTCACCAGAAATTCGGTGTAAGCCGGAGGGTTGTCGTGGTTCAACTTACAATCGACTGCGATATTTTTTGGGATTAAAAAAGACAAAGAGCACCATTTTCACTTTGGATTTGCTCATTCTTCCCTTTTATGGGCGAAGGGACGCCGGCGTGTGCCACTCGGAAGATTGAATCTACTAAAAGTGAAATAAGTCAACATATTTTGGCATTAAATTTTACACCTGGTATGACACAAAGGTTTATAAAGTACCGAGCCGAGATAAAAATAACACTATATATCAGTATTACGATTAATCTCGAATTTAAAGTTATGTGAATATTCCAAGGTAACAGTCTATAAATAAACGAAATCGGCCTACAACCTCGCTTACTTCCCATGTATACATATTACACAGTTATCAATTCCTCTGAACTCTTTTTTATTCCAGTATATACTTCAAGTTCCTCTGAGGCCTGCCTCCTTATGACCAGAAATTGTGCAAATCCGATCGAAGCTATTCAAGCCCCAGATATCGAATATGTAGATTACAGGTCCAGCTGCGAAATTTTCATTGAAAATATCGGTCAATATGTGAAATATATTATGTTAATTCGGATTTATCGGATCAGCCATATATAGCTATAAGAAAGATTTTCAAATTTATGTGAGTTCTTCGACTTCTTTATTTGCGTAGATATCGCTTACGCGTTTATAGCCGAGTTAACAACAATGCACCAGTCGTTTAATTCTTTCGCAATGTAGCGCCAATTTGAGATTCCAAGTGAAACCAGGTCCTTCTCCATTAGGACTTTCCAACGGAGTGGAGGCCATTCTCCTCCTCTCTTCGCCCGGTGGGTACTTCATGAGAGCTGGAGTGTCTTCATCCCTTCGCACGATGTCTCTTATTTCACTTTGCTATGTCAATGTCGCCGTATATCACGTACAGCTCATCAATCCTTCGACTGCGGTATTTGCATTAGTGAGTGACTTATAGAATTTGGTCTATGTTCGTCGAAAGAGAACTTTACTTCTTAATTGCCTACCCAGTCCGAAGTAGCACCTGTTGGCAAGAGTTATTCTGCGTTGAAGTTCGAGGCTGACGTTGTTGTTAATGCCGGTTCGAAATTTTCTACGACTTCGAGTTTATGACTGTCAACAGTGATGTGGGAGCCAAATCGCGAGTACGACGACTGTTTATTTGATGACAAGACAAGTTTCTTCTTGCTCTCGTTCACTACCAAGCTCATATATCCAGTCTGTATTGTTCTGCTATCACTATCATTCAATTGGCTGGAGAGTGTTCCCTCCATAATTTTTGCATTTAAAAACCTTGCTATTAAACATTACATTTAGTGTTAATGGCTATTAAGTACTGAAAAGTTCGAAATCTGTTCGATTCAAAATTCGGTTGACGGTGACACAACATCTTGCAGTTTATACAGGGTCCATTTAAAGTTGACCCATCTGGCAACGCTGTAACTTTTAACAGCGCTGACAAATCGGCTAATGTCATACCGCGTTAGAAGCGTCATTCGAAGACAATTTATACCATGGAACAGTACACTCCAAAAGAACGCGCTGAAATTGTTCAGCTTTATATTCAAAATAACTTTTCAATTGTGTTAACTCAACGTGCGTTTCGCAAAAAAAATAAAGTGAAAAGTGCTCCAGTTAAGAACACAATTAAGTCTTTATACGCAAAATTTGTGAACACCGGTAATCTCAGTAATGCCAGTCATGCATCCAGACAACGCACAAGACGTTCTGATGAAAATATCGAAGCTGTACGAGCCAGTATTGAGGAGACTCCATCGACATCGAGTTATCGCCGCTCTCAGGAATTAGACATCTCTCGCACCACTCTCCGACGCATAATTCATAAAGATTTGAAGATGTTTCCATATAAAATTCAAATGGCACAAAAACTAAACCCAGCTGATTATCCGCGACGCCTTAATTTTGGCAAAATGGGCCATCGAAATGGCTGGAAAACGAACTTGACTTTTGGCGAAAACTCATCATGTCAGACGAGGCACATTTCTCGTTGAATGGAGGCGTAAACAAGCAAAATTGCCGATTTTATGCCACCGAAAATCCTCAATTAATTGAAGAACAGCCTCTTTACGACCAAAAAGTAACAGTTTGGTGCGGTGTTCGCGCGAATATGATCATCGGACCGTATTTTTTCGAAGACGATGATGGAGCCACGAAACAGTCAATGATGAGCGTTATCGAGCCATGATAACGGATTTTGTGATACCCATTATTCGCGAAAATGACATGGATAACTTCTGGTTTCAACAGGACGGGGCTACATGCCATACAGCTCGACCAACAATCAATTTATTGCGACCATTTTTCCCCGGGCGATTGATATCGAAAAATGGTGATGTTGACTGGCCACCGAGATCACCAGATTTGACGCCACCAGACTTTTATTTGTGGGGTTATTTGAAATCCAAGGTATACGCTAATAAGCCAAAGACCTTAGCTCAACTGAAAGCCAACATTCGACGTGAAACAGCCGCCATATCATCCGAAACATTGGCCAAAGTCATGGAAAATATCGAAAAAAGAGTGCATTTAGCTGTCAAAGCTAAAGGTGCCCATTTACGCGATCTAATTTTTAAATATTAGCTGAAACAAATCCCCTTGGACCAAAATAAATTATTTTTGAAATGAACAAAAAACATTGTTTTCTTTTGTTCGATTTAGAAATTCGGTTGACGGTGACACAACATCTTGCAGTTTATATATAATCGAAGGTTATCGAAAATATTTCTAATAACATTCTGCCACTAAAAGCAGCATCCGAGTTGGCAAAGATGGATAACATTGGATGTCATTGAAAATTAGTCGTTTTACATTACCACAATCAGTTAACAAACTAGGAGCAGACTAAATCAAGCTGAGCGGAAAGATTGTATACTGAAAATGTGCGAAATCGGCTATCGCACGCATATATCACGAAACGTTATGTTACGGTGAACTAAAAGTGCGAAACATTTTGCTTAATTTAACCAAAGAAAGTAGAAATTCGTAATAAAAAATCCAATTGTTTTCCAATCAACATTATAAGTACTTCTTTACTTACTTTATTTTGAACTGTCTTAATTAGTTTGGTTATTCCACACTCAACACTGCTTCAAAAATAGTTTTGACAGCCAAAAAGAATGTGCTCTAAAAGTGAAGCGCTCTAGGAAACTAAACTCAGTCCGACAGCACCATCGACAGGCGTTATAGCCCGCTGTCAACTTTTTTATGAACTTTTCAACGCGCAAAAAGGCAAATGTGTTACTATACAAACCGCAAAATTTACTTTGGCACTTTTCTACGATGAGTATTTTTTGCAGTGCCCCTAACTGTACTAGCGCGTAAAACCACCAGCCCGTTACTGTATTGGAGGAATCTAAACTTTTGTTGCTATAAATGAATTAAATTTAGCGTCAACACAGTAGATGTATGCTAAATGTGTCCTCTTTTTTTATTATAATCCTATATATGAATACATGAACTTTGGTTCTACTTCATTGCATAAAATATATTTGTTTTAATTTATCTTGATAAATCTTAAAGTAAAGTTCCTTGAAGGACAGAATGGCACATTTTCATATGTTTCAGCACATTGTTTATATAGTTACATACGTATTTTCTTATACTCAGCCTCTGTTTTCCTTTAATTAAAACAGAAACGAAACATGTACATACATCGTATGCTGCCTCAACGCCAAAATACCGGCGACACTTTTGTTGCATTTTCCTTTAATTTTTATGGTATATTTTTTTAATTGCTTTTAATGTGTTTTGGTTATAATGGATTGTATGGTCTTTTACCTGTTATCAAGCAGACAAAAAATAATAAAATTACGTAAACAAAATATAAAAAGAGATGTTACAAATTTGTTAATATGAAACTCACTCGTAAGCATAATGAACAAAATAAAGGTATAGTACTCTGAATATATATAAAAAAGCATACAATAAAATTTTAACAAAGTACGTTCACAAGGTAAAATTAGCTTTTAAAATTATACGTCAATGTTTAATATTGAGGGTTCCGGATTGGGTGTTGCACCCCACGTTTATTAACATGAGGACTGATCACTTTACAGCGAATCAGCCCTCACTTTAATACACAACTTTTGCATGTTTACAATTAAATATGAATTTTATTAAAATTGTCTTACGAAATAGATGATGAGATGATTTACAATTTTGATGAACGTGGAATGATGTGCCCGATTGTCTCCGATTTTATTTAAAAAAAAATGTCGATGAATGAACTTATATACTTGATGATTGCAGAAAGAAGGAGGGAAGCACCCAACCACATTTTCCATTTATAGCGTGGCTAGAGTGTTGTAACTGTATAACAGTGTGACCAGAGTGTCGGCAATGCATGGGCAATTTTATAATAGTGTGACTAGAGTGCAGGCAATGCATTGGCAACTTTATAATAATGACTAGAATGTGGGCAACGCATTGGCAATCCGTAACATTCCGCCCGCCATCAGGAGCGTGCTTCTGATTTGATTTTGTTGCCCTGTGGGAGGATTGCCAACTTTGTAATCGGTCTAACGAGAGTGGTAGTTGCAGATTTAAGTGTAACAACCCTGGTGAATCCATCTGCGCCAGGATGCAGTTGAGTGATTCTTGTATAGTCATAATTTCATCGAGTGAGTATGATGTGTCCCCAAGTGCTCGAGTGAGATGAAATTTGATTGACTTTACCGCTGCTTCCCACTTGCCGCCCATGTGCGGTGCTGCAGGTGGATTGAATTGCCACTGAGTGCCGTCATCCAGTAGGAGTGAAGCAATTGATGTGCTTTCTGATGATCCTTGAGTGAATAATTTTTTGAGTGTGGCATCTGCACCAAGAAATGTTGCGTCGCAGTCTGAGTAAAGACTGTGGCAGATGCCTCTGCGTGCGGTGAACCGTCTGTACTCAGCAATGAATGTGTCAGAGGTGTAGTTAGTTGCCACTTCAATGTGCACAGCTGATATGCTGATACAAACAAATACACAGATCCAGCCTTTAAATTGTTTGGCGCCTCGGCCTCTCCATGATTTGATTGTGATTGGTCCAGCATAATCCACACCAGTGTGGAAAAATGCTCTTGATGGTTGAACCCTTACCGTAGGCAACTGGCCCATGAGTTGCTGTGCTCGTTTACCCCTGTGGCGAGCGCATTTCATACAGCGTAGTATGAGTGTTTTGATTGCTGGTCTTCCACCAACAATCCAGTATGATTGTCGAACTTCTGCCATTGTTAGTTGAGTGCTACCGTGCATAGTACGAAGGTGTGCGTTGTAGATGACTAATGATGTGAGTGTAGAATGTCTTGGCAGAATGATTGGATGCTGCTGACTGTACGTGAGTGTGGAATTAGCGAGTCGTCCACCAACTCGCAAGACTCCGTGTTCGTCGATAAATGCTGTCAGTCGGTGAAACGAATGATTTGCAGGTAGTGCACGATCGGCCTTGAGTTGATGCAACTCGAGTGAAAAATACGCTGCTTGAGTTGACTTTGCCCAGTAGATTGTTGCTCTCTCAATGTCTGTTGGGGTGAGTGGTGCGGCAAGGGATGACCCCGGTATTCGTGTGAGTGTGTCAATAGCTCTAAAAATTGTAGCAGTGACGTGAATGAGAGTGCGTAAATTTGAATACCTGTGGATAAATTCCCATTGATTAATCGGCTGAGTGGTTGTCATGACGAGAGTGAGACTTGGACGAGCTTCTTGACTAGTGGTGTCGTCCTGAGTGTCTGGCTGCCGAGGCCAGTGGCATTGTGACTTTGAGAGCCATGGTGGTCCCGTCCACCACAGTCAGTGTGATGATAGCTGAGCGAGAGTGATGCCTCGAGATGCACAGTCAGATGGGTTTTGTTTACCCGGAACATACCGCCAGTTGCAATCTGTGGTGAGTTGTTGGATGTTGACAACTCGGTTCCGTACGTAATCCTTCCAGCGTGACGCATGTGATCGAATCCACGTGAGTGTGACTAATGAGTCAGTCCAGAGAGTGGTTGATTGTGCGTCAACTTGTAGAGTGGCTTTGACGTAAGTTATTAATTTCGATAGTAGCAGCGCTGCTTATAGTTCTAGTCGCGGGATAGTGAGTCGTTTGAGTGGTGCTACTTTTGTCTTTGCGCAAAGGAATGTCGTGAGTGCCTCTCCGGATGCTGAGTGGACAGTGACGTAGATTGCTGCTGCCATTGCGAGCTGAGATGCGTCGCAAAACCCGTGGAATTCACAATTCGTGGCCTTTGAAGTGTTAATCCAGCGTGGAATGTTGAGTGTGTCGATTTGTTGAAGTTCGAGTTGCAGCGATTGCCATGATTGCAATACTTTCGACGGGACCTGGTGATCCCAACCGATTTTTTGCAACCACAATTCCTGCAGCAGCATCTTTGCCTTGATTGTGAGCGGTGATAAAAATCCCAGTGGATCGAAGATCTGAGCCACCTCAGATAAGATTGTTCGTTTGGAGGACTTGTTTTGATTGTCCGAGTGGCTTTTCATGATGAATCTAAGATTGTCCGACTTTGCGTGCAATACAATCCTAGCAGTTTGCTCGTGCAGTCTCCAAGCTGGTGCGGTTCATCACATGCTCCAGCTGGTGAAATGAAATTGAGTACTTCTTCGCTGTTTGATTGCCACTTGGCGAGTGGGAAACCGCCCGCCGTGCAGATTTGTTTTAATTGATTGGCGATTGCTTTTAGCTCAGAAGTGTTATCAGCTCCGCCGAAAATATCGTCGACATATCTGCCGTACTTGAGTGCAGGTATTGCGAGTGGATAATTTTTTCCTTCGTCCTCCAGGAGTTGTTGAAGGACTCGGACGGCAAGGAACGGTGCTGATCTCGTGCCGTAGGTGACTGTGGTGAGATGATATGGCGTAATCTCTTTATTATTATTGAACCAAAGAATGCGTTGCAAGTCCCAGTCGTCTGGGTGTACGTTGATTTGCCGGAACATTTTTTCAATGTCTGTCGAGACGATGTATTAGTGTTGTCGGACGTATAGAAGTACGTCGGTGATATCAAGTTGAATTTTTGCTCCGATGTGCAGAAAATCGTTGAGTGATTTTCCTGATGTGGTGACACACGAGCCGTCGAAGACGACTCTGAGTTTGGTGCTGACACTATCGGGACGTAACACTCCGTGATGTGGCAGATAGTATACTGATTGAGTACGCTGGTGACATTTGACAGCTGACTCACCGTTTGAGACCCTCAACCCTCCTGATACCGAAGTATCATGTGCTAAGGTCATCTCGGTGGTGAAATCAGCTGATTCATTGTCATTGTCAGTATTGAGTGAAGTTAGAGTGTTTGATACGGCAGTCATGTGTTCCATAACTTCGTAGACTTGCATGAATTCTGTGTAGAGTTGCTTGTATTCTTGATTGGTGTTGATTTTCTTGCTGATTTGCTGTAGCCGTCGATGTGCTGAGTTGTACGAATTTCCAAGATTCAATTTTTCTGAGATGACTGGCAGTCGGACGATGTATCGCCCCGATTGGTCTCGTTGATGTGTCGTTTTGAAGTGTGTTTCACATTGCTCTTCTTCTGGGGTCAGTTCACTGACAGATTGCTCTGGAACTTCTTCTTGAATCCAGAATCGAGTGAGCAACTCGTGGAGATTGCTTTCTTGTCTAGTGTTTGAGGTGGTGATGAGTGAGAGACGAGGCTACTGAGTTAATGTGAGTGCTGCTGGTCCAATGATGAGCCAACCAAAAATTGAAAGTTGAGCAATTGAAGTGATTGACGGGTACCTGATGATGTTTGGTTTAATAATTCGACCGAAAAAATCAGCGCCGATGATGATGTTTACTGGTTGTGGCAGAAAGAAACTCGGATCTGCAAGCTTGATATGGTGTGGATTAGTCCATGGTTCAGATGACGTGCGTGATGATGGTGAACGGACAGTAAGAATTGGTAAAATCTGAGTAACGATTTGCACAGTTGTGTCAAAGTGACTTGCCTTGAGTATGAGGTCAGCTGACCCCTTTGATGTAATGACATTCTTACCGCCGATTCCCGAGATGGTAACTGATGAGTGGCGTCTTTTAATTGAAGCTTGCGTGATGAGATGTTCAGAGACGAGTGAAATTTCTGACCCAGAGTCGATCAGAAGTGAATCAAAAGCACTTTTGTGTTTTCCGGTTAATTCTTTGTGACTTTTTTCTTTTGATTTTTGGTACAATCTACATAATACAATTTTTTTGCGTTTCAAATCATGTCCGATAACGAAAATTTCGAGGCACTCAATCCGGAGTGTAAAGATTCGGACGTGCAATCGGTTAAATCGACACAAAGTCAAAAGTCAACGGTGCTATCCGCACCTACACTCAAATCTTGCCTGTTACGTCAGACGACAATCACCTGTGCAACTCGGATGTAGACGAGACAGGTTCTTCAAAACCCAGACTCGTTGGATCAAAACGTGCACAATCATGCACGCACGGCTACCGACGAGCTCGTGCTTAAAGGCAGATGATGAAATCAATCGCGTTAAGGCAATCACTTGATACACTTCAAGCAAATCGATAAGTTTCCGGGATAAGGACAGCTCTGCAATCAAGGCAATTCTACAATCAGCCAAGGAAGTACACAGGGCTTTTCCTCAAAGAGCACTCGTTTCTGATTACCTGAGGTGGCACATCTCAACCACGAGTATTTTGCGAATGATGTTTACACACAAGAAGCAAGCAACATCTGCGATATTCACCAACTTCGCTGCAGTCCGTCTTCAGCCAATCGACACTCATGCACCATTGCTAACGTGAGCATTACAGCCTCAGCAAAGTTACCAAAGCTGCCGCTGCCGAACTTTGATGGTGGTTACCAGCAGGGACTCAATTGTTCTGCACTCTCTTCCAGTCAATGCGTTGAATCAACAATCAACACTCACAGGATCTTGAGCGGCTGCAGAAAGTTTGCGAGTTGCCGTTCTGGTTTTCCAGCACTCGAGTCATCTCACACATCCCGGTTACTGAAAACGGCGTTTTCAACAGCGCTCTTTGAGTGCAGCACTCAAAGAGCGCTACGGGAAAACAAGCGAGTTCTCATCGACGCTCAACCACATCTGCTGCAAGAGCCGACTGGACAGCCACTCAAAAACAGAGAATCTGCGAATTTCTGCAGCTCAAGACTCATCTCGGGGGTAGATTCAAGCACTCAACGCCATTCGCACTCATTGGCCAGTGCAGAACAGACAATTGGATTGTCTGGTAGTGACCACCATCAAGCAACTCTCAAGCGGCCGCACTCGCGAACTGTGGCGAATCCTCAGTTATGCACAATCAAGCGACATATCCAACCTAGACGGACTGCAAGCGAGACTTGGTGAATATCAGTCAGCGGCTCGCACTCTCGAGACACAGAGTCAGCTCGTCAGCAATCAACTGCAGACAAAAACCTCAAGCAATCAGGCAAAAACCAAAAAACTCACTTCACGGTACTTCGCACGGCATTGTAGAATTGCACTCAGCCAGCTCAGCAAGACTCGTCATTATTAATGTGATTGCTGCTTGGAAGCGACACTTCAGATCATGCCAAAAAGTTCCGCACTCTGTCACCTCAAGATCGTCAGGGAAGTTATCCAACGGGACGCATCTGCAAGAACTGTATGGCAGACAACACAACCTTGCATCGTGCAAAAGTTCTGCGCGGTGCAAGATTTGCAATCGCAATCACCACTCAATGTTGCACGAAGCAGCTACAGCAACAAGTTTGCCAGCTGCTACAATTAAAATCGAGCCACGCAAATTCACTGACAATCAACAAAAGGATGTTTGTGCAGCCTCCAATAACTCATGTCAATCCAACCACTCAATTCAATCATCACTCAACTGATTGCCACGCAAAAATCAACTGAAAAAAGTCTTTACTAGCTACTGCAAAAGCACTTTCACGGCGGAGAACAAACGTGAGATGATCCGGCTCGAAGGACCAAACTGTTTAATATTGAGGGTTCCGGATTGGGTGTTGCACCCCACGTTTATTAACATGAGGACTGATCACTTTACAGCAAATCAGCCCTCACTTTAATACACAACTTTTGCATGTTTACAATTAAATATGAATTTTATTAAAATTGTCTTACGAAATAGATGATGAGATGATTTACAATTTTGATGATCGTGGAATGATGTGCCCGATTGTCTCCGATTTTATTCCAAAAAAAAAGATGTCGATGTATGAACTTATATACTTGATGATTGCAGAAAGAAGGAGGGAAGCACCCAGCCACATTTTCCATTTATAGCGTGGCTAGAATGTTGTAGGGATGGCAAACTCGATTCCGATTCTACTCGAGAATCGAGTTTTCTCGTAAAATACTCGAGTTTTCGGAATCGATCTTCAGTAGTCGGAGTCGATTAAGAATCGATTCTTGACATTCGACTTTACTATCAATTAAGTGGGACGCATTGGCAAGTTATAAAGATTAATCCAGCTCTCAAGAAATGTAAAAACTTCATATAAAAGAAACGCTTCAGAAAACGGTCAAGAATGTTCCTACGAAAAATTTATTGAAGCAGGTGGAGTAACCAATTGAAAAGGCAATTTATTAATCGGCGATAGTAGATAGAGGTAGTACATCAGATCATTACTGTTTGAAAAAGTATCGAAAATGAGTATCCTCACTATCGAGGATTGCAAAAAAATACTTATCAATTGTTGCGGACTTTTCAAACACCTTGTAAACCGTTTATTTTCGCATACTGGGCTAACTGCAATCAAATTCGCAGCCGGTTACGCCAGATCACTTAAATATGCTTCCTGTGTTTTTTAAGATACTGTCCCGGAAAATGTATGGTTTTTTAAACTGTACAACACACCCCATACAGTGTGCTCTCAAATCTCTTTTATTGTTACTAAAAGCAATTTAATAACTATTAACATGTCCTTAATTTAACAACTTGAATTATTAGAAAGAGTAGAAATTGGTAAATGAAATGTAATGTTCCTGTCACCTTATTTATCAACAAAACAATATACTTGTTTTTAAAACTATTTTTTTTTTGTGTTTTAATTTTAATCGATTTGAATTATTCATTCCACATTTATGCCTTCAAAAAAAAGTTGATTTAATAAAATACATGTGCTCTAAAGTGAAGTCCTTTTAGAAATTTAAAACTCGATTAGAATCGACCAAGAAGTCAAGGCGATTTTTGGCCCCGGATAATCGATTCTTGATGAACTTTTCGAAAAATATAGAAAAATTGTTACAGAATCGAGAATCGATTCTGTAACCAAATTTTGCCATCCCTAGAGTGGGTAACTGTATAACAGTGTGACCATTTTTTGCAGTGCCTGTCGGAAAATGGGCATATTAATAGTGGGACTAAAAATGTAGGAATGCATTGGCAATTTTGACTAATAAGCGGATTAGAATTTAGCGCAACGCATTGGCAATCCGTAACAGTCAAATACTTCACTTCAAAAAAGAAATTGTAAGCCAAAGAAATGTTTAAGAATTAGTAATTTTTGTGTACGACTTATTGTATGCAAGCCAGTTATCAGACATGCGTTTTGAACTCTTATGCAATAAAAAAATCAATATATGTGACCTGGTCTACGGAAAGGGGGCTTAGGTGTCAAAAAATCAGTTTTCACTTTTTAGTTGATTCGGATTCGGTTTATTTTTAACACCTTTTTCCCAGAAAACTAGTTTTCGCACGTTAGCTCCCATTTCGTAGACCAGGTCACATATAACGGAAACTTTTCCAATATAAGACTACCACTCTGTGGCCTACAGTACAACACACCCAACAGTGTGCTCTCAATCTCTTTATGTTAAGCTATGGTATAAGCAATTGTAATAACTCTACATGTCCTTAATTTAACCAAAAAAAGTAGAAAGAGTAGAAATTGGTAAAAAAAAAATCCAATGGTCTTCCAATCAACATTATATCTACTTCTTTTCTTGCTTTATTTTGAACTGTCTTAATTAGTTTGGTCATTCCACACTCAACACTGCTTCAAAAAAAGTTATGACAGCCAAAAAGAATGTGCTCTAAAAGTGAAGCACTCTAGGAAACTAAACTCAGTCCGACAGCACCAAAGTCAGGCGTTATAACCCGCAGTCAACTTTTTTATGAACTTTTCAACGAGCAAAAAAGCAAATGTGTTACGACGCTAACCGCAAAATTTACTTGGTACTTTTATACGATGAGCATTTTTTGCAGTGCCTGAAACTGCCCTAGTGGGTAAAAATTGGAGGAATCTGAACTTTTGTTACTTTAAGCGGATTAAATTTAGCGTCAACACAATTGATGCATGCTAAATGTGTTCGCTCTTTATTTTTTAATACTTTATATGAATACGTGTACTTTGGTTCCCTTCATAGCATAATTTCACTGGTTTTAATTTCTCTTGTTTCACATTGCCGAACAGCTGTCCCAATATTGATGCAACAAACTTTTAAATCACCATGCCATAGAAAAACCTTCCAAACGGTTTAGAGGGTGAAGAAGTCCTAAAATAAGTTAAGTGTATAAATAAGCATATACCGTTTGTTCGTAGAGGGGTTTGCTTTCACTAATTTATTAGTTTATAATTGAGAATTGTTATTTATTGTACTGAACTAACGGCTAGAATACATTGTCTGGTTTGTTTTTCATAGAAGCGCTGTGGTTGGAAGGAAATATTCTACCACATCTGGTGGTTGAAGTGCGTACATGACATGATAGAGAGGCCAATATAGCCTATAAAAAATATTGAAAGTTAAGACAATTTGATATAATCAGTCCTTATAAAACGCGGCGGCGAATAGAAGAAACAGACTTTGAGATTACTACTACTACCACTTGGTCCTTCCAACGGATTGGAGGTCTTCCTCTTCCTCTGCTTCCCCCGGCGGGTACTGCATAGAATACTTTCAGAGCTGGAGTGTTTTCGTCAATTCGGACAATATGACCTATCAGCTCATCGTTCCATCGAATGCGATATTCGCCGTGGCCAACGCGCAAAGGACCATGATCTTTCGCAGAACATTTCTCTCGAAAACTCGCAACGTCGACTCATCAGTTGTTGTCATCGTTCAGGCCTCTGCCCCATATTATGAGTGACTTATAGAGTTTGGTTTTTGTTCGTCGAGAGAGGATTTTGCTTCTCAAGAAGCCCCTGTTGGCAAGAGTTATCTTGCGTTGAATTTCCAGGCTAACTTTGTTGGTGGTGTTTACGCTGGTTCCAAGGTAGGCGAGATTAGACTACTACTGTTATAAGTTAGAAAGATTTTTTTATTTAAATATCGCGGGAAAACCCATTCGTCGAAATATTTGTGAGTGTCATCTGTGCCGTGACACTTGGCAAAATAATCATCAGTGTTTGGTAAATTTCTGGTGCCGAATCGTTCAGAATGTTGGAAAAGGATTTCGATGATAACTGTTTGTCGCGAGTAAGTGTTATCGATAAGTAGAAATTATTCAAAGAGGGTCATCACCAATTTATTAGGTCAAATACATATCTCCCTTCTCCTTTTTTGCTCTTTATTCAATGATTTGTAAAAAGTGTTACAGTGATCGGATTTAGTTCAAATACAAGTATGTAGCGCTTTATACATAGCCGAGAAATTCAAAAGACAAAAAAGCGGAAAGGAGATATTTTCCAACCTAATATTAATTGTTATGTCTTTTGACTAATTCTTAATCTGGACAAATCTGTTAATAGATTTTATATATTTCAAATCTCATACGACTTGAATTGTCTTTCAATTCATGTTTTTTAAACCATAGAAAAATATAATTTGTTTATTTCTATTTTTTTCAAGAGAGATTCATCATTTATTTTATTAAGTACTAGCTGACCCCGCATACGTTGTCCTGCGTGAAATTATGTGTTTTGAAATGAAAAGAAAGTTGAATTTACGTTGTGTTAAAAATCGCAGTTTGATAAACAACAGTTTTTAGTTTATATTCCGGAGCGTAAATGTACAGAGAAGATGGTTTTCCAACTCGGGAACCCGCCACGTATAACTGGCACGCACTAATGCAATCGTAGTTACGATATTTGGCAAATTTAGCATAAACATTCGTGATGAGTTCATATTTCGTTGAAGTAAATTGCCAAAAGGCAGGTGGAATTGATATCAAACCACTGGAACCGAAATTTGCCTATTTCCAATTATTTAAGTCGAATACGAGTAAAATGTCTTCGGTAATTTTTGTTAGTATTCGGATTTGAAGGCATGATATGTCCGAAATGACCACCGCGAAAAGTGTCGCGAACTTCAGTGGCCATGCGAAGTGGCTATCGAAATCGTCCATCGTTTCCATTGATTATCAGGTTTCCAGCAATTGTAAAATTGCGCATGCTTCTCAAAAAGTTACACACACTCTATTATTCACAGTGCGCAATGACTCAAATCTTGAATGAACCACATGTACGAGTACAGTTTATCAATAGCAACCGAAGTTTGTATTAGCATCGCGTTTTTCGGGTGGATTTCGTCATACGTGAGGAGGACTTTATTAATTTTTCGTAAATGAAAACAAAATATATATTTTTCATGGGAATAGCGTTTATTCCATAGGGTTCCATAATTTCACTTATATTTTACAATCGCTATTGAAACCCATTGGCATTTTGAAGTAACACTGAGCTCAACACGCGCGCTCTTAGAAAGCAACCATTTTCGAATAGCTCTATACCCTTCACTGCTTCTCTCTATTCTAAGGATTTGTGATAAAATTATATTTTTAGTTTATGTTCTGGCGCTATGAAATAAATAATGTCTTGATGGTCTTTTCGACACGGGAACAGTCTGACATATAATTGGCCATGTGCAAAACAGGATCTTTCTAGGTGCATGCAAAAATGCCTACACTTAGCGACTGCCCTTGCGATTTATTTATTGACATTGTAAATGCAAGCCGCACTGGAAACTATAAACGTTTAAAGCTAAATGGTATGTCGTTCGGTATCATAGGGATGCGTGGGATTAAAACATCTTCGCCTTTGTACTTCCCTTTCAAAATTGTGGCTTCGATGACGTTGTTCAATAATTTCTTCACCGCAAGCCGGGCACTATTACACAGGCGCGTTTATGTTCCGTAACATAATAATTACTGATCCGGTTTTCAATTGCAGATTATGAAGTGGTAAGCCGGGCAATTCTAGCGAATTTAAAAATTCTGTTGGATAATTGACAACTTCATCTTCATTAGTAATGGAATCAACTGATTTGTAATTCTTCAATTCGCCAGCTATTTTCTCTTGAATATGAAAATTCACATCAAAATTTTTTGCGGCCAATATAACACGTTCGCTTAACCAAATGTGATGTAATTTTGAGCAATGTTTGGGAAAACCATATCCATGAGTTCGGTCTTTGATTCACAAAAGTTACAAAAATTTTTAGGGATTGTAATGTATCCAGATGATGTATCAACAGCAATAATACCATTACCAATATCGAGCAGTTGTTTAAAAAACACTTCTCCAGACTGGTCTTCCTGCAATTCGACTCTCATTTTTATACTTAATTTAAGTGTTTTAATGTATTTCCATAAAATGGAAGACTTCAAACAGGCATTCAGTTCATCAGCTGGCGTTGAGCGTGGAACAACTGGCAATATTTGTCGAAAATCACCTGCCAATAGTATCATTGCACCACCAACCCGGTTTTGCCTAATGCCTCCAAAGATTTTTTGTGTGCCATCGTACATTCATCCCAAATGATCAATCTTGTTTGCTGCAGCACTTTGGCCATCGCAGAATTCCTCGAAGGGTTGCAAGTTGAAGTTTCATTAATTTGAAGGTTTAACAGCAGCTTGAGAGCTGAATGAGCTGTTCGACCGCCTTCAAGCAACGTAGCTGCAATAGCTAGGGCTAGCGAAATTCCATTTTGCGACCGAATTGTTGCCAAAATCAATGATAACAAAATAGTTTTCCCAGTTCCACCGGGAGCATCTAAAAAATAAAATCCGCCAGTTCCATCGTTCACTACTTTCATGAGCTTATCGTAAGCATATTTTTGTTGTTGATTTAAAAGGCGAACTGTTCTATCAACCATTTCACGAAATGTTTCGGAATCGTATTGGGCTTCGCGTCTCAATTCTTGATCAAAAGAGTCGAACATTGGGCGATTGGGTCCTATCATTCATATTTGTATTAATACTTTGCTGGTAAGCATCAAGCACATGTCCTTAATTAAAATTAATGCTTCATTGTGAATTTCTTCGTTCATTTGCAAATTTGCATTCGATGTTCTAAGACGCGTCTGATGCAATATATCTTCCGCCATATGTTCTTTGTATTTATGCCATAAATCAGTCGGTGCTGATGGGAAGCATGTAGACAAAATTATAGAAAATAATGTTCGTATTTGTTTAGCATTTGACGAAATCACAGCATCTTCGAGAGTCTGGTCCCAATGAGTGTCATTCTCTAACAATCCCAAATGTTGACAGGCTTCTCTGTATGTGTCACACAATACACCATTAACAGTTCGCAGATGTTGGAATGATGTTGGACCACGAACATTGACTAACAATAAACGCAAATAAAAACACTCGTCTTGACTGGGATGGACTGCATAAAGACGGCCTAGTGCATCGGTGGAAAATACTTGTGGGTAATCTGAAACTGGCTGTCCTCATTTTCGTCGTTAAACTTTTTGGATGATTGATTCCAGGTATAATATCTTGGCATTTCGGATTAAAGTAGCGTTCTGGCAAAATCATCATTCTGGCACATTTCAAAGAAGCTGGTTAATGTTGTCGATGGTGGCCTGTCAACTCGTTATAATACGTTTGCATCTGTAAAATACACCCGTTGACCATTTTCCAAATGTACTGCCAAGTGAACAACATTAGGGTGTCGTTCATGTATCGGAAACGAAAATATATGCCACATGCCTCCGTTACTACTAACATAGCGGCCCATTTGATATTGAGTGACTTCATCATTTGAATTTTCGGCAGCAACTCCGAAAATGACTATCGCGAAAAGTGTGCGCAATGACTCAAATCAAACTGAACGACGTACATTTATTAATAGCAACCGAAGGTATTAGCAATCGTAGTTTTTCGGGTGGATTATGTAAATTCGTCCTAAGGAATTAGTTGAGAACACACCTGGATGTCAATCTATTGGTTGGCCTTGCTTTCTGCGTACCTCTTTCTTCGGCGATGCATTCCATGCATAATATCAAGGCATTTCCAAATAGAGCAATGTTCTCACAAACGAATCACTGACGAAAGTTGAGAAAAAACTCGTCAATGTAAATTTTGTTGTTGGAAGTGTTTCCGCTGGCTGTACTGTATTCTCTGGGTTGAAAAACACTCTTTAGCCATTCTCCAAATGAACTGCGAAACGCACAACAGTCGGAATAGTCGATTTCACCAAACTACAATATCAAACATCGGCATGAGTTTTGAATGTGAATTAGACAATAGTGGCGAATATGGTACGATCCATATGTTGTCGACTTCGATATTCACTACTCTAAGTTGAATGGTAAATGTCCTGCCATTGTCGTCTGATGAGCTACGACGATAGAGTGGATATCCATCATTTCTAGTTTGTGTTTCCGAAAGAAAAGTACGTGGATAGTGTTTGGTGCATTTATTGCAAGTGGGATTGTGGTGTCCGCGAGGTCCATGCACCATATTGGTTTTCATCACTTCGTAGAATAATTGATCTTTCTCTGCATGAGGAATTTCCGGAGAAATGATTTCATCAATTTGATCTGATGTAACCACCATCCACCATTCAAAGAAGAATGTGTGCGTGCGGCAAACCTCTTTTTTGCAACTCAACAGAGTACATCCAGCATCTAACAGCATCATATATACCATACGTTGCTTCAAGATTAAGTCCATCAAACATCGTAGCTGTTGTTTAGTAGTCTTGCTGTCACTCGTGACCATCGCTTGCTGATTGAAAGCGCTCCATAATTCCACACGTATGTCATCGCATCCTGAGAGTACTCATGTAGTTCATGTGTCTTGAGCTGCCATACGTTGATGGCAAAAAGAACGCCGACCGATATTAGGGCGACCTCTTCATAGTTTCGTAACAAATTTCAATCTGCAATAGATCACTTCGTTTGAAACACACATAAAGTTTTCACTGAATAATTTTCAATAATTTTTCTTTTAAATAGCCGGAATAAAAAAGCAAGCGACCGAAATTGAACGATTCAAATAATTTACAAATCAAAATATTGAAAAACAAAACAAAAAAGAATTGTATGAAAAGTCACTTTTAGCAAATTTTCAATTTTTCGACTTTTCCTTATGAAAAGTATATGGTTTTTTTTATATCTAACCCTTTCCAGATCCACAGCGAACAACTTCTGATTTCATGAAGATTGGTTCCGCCGTTCTCGAGCGTTAGCGTTACTAACAAACAAACAATCATTTTTACTTACATACATATGTACATACATATATGTATGTATGTATATACAAAATGAAACGTTTGTTTGGGAAAAAGAAAAGGGCTGTTTTTAGGGGTTTCCGGCAACTTTCGTAATTTTTTCTTACATAAGAACCTTCTCCTAATAATAACAAATACAACAAAAAACAAGTAAGGAAGGGCTAAGTTCGGGTGTCACCGAACATTTTATACTCTCGCACGATAAAGTGATAATCGAGATTTCATTATCCGTCATTTACATATTTTTTATTTTGCTGTAAAATTAATTAGAATTAAATTCTGAGAGATTTACCGATATTTTCGGTGAAAAATTAGGTTAGGTTAGGTTGGGCACTGAGTTCTTCGTGTTCGATATCAGGGACCTTGAAAAGTTATAGTCCGATCACAACAATTTTTCCACAAGGGATACCTCAGCTCACATACCGTATTTGAGTAAAGTTTTATTCCGCTATGATTATTGGTTTCTAATGTATATATTATACAGAGAAGGCATCAGATGGAATTCAAAATAGCGTTATATTGGAAGAAGGCGTGGTTGAGAACCGATTTCGCCCATATTTAGTACATGTCATCAGGGTGTTAAAAAAATATTATATACCGAATTTCATTGAAATCGGTAGAGTAGTTCCTGAGTTATGGTTTTTGGTCCATAAGTGGGCGACGCCACACCCATTTTCAATTTAAAAAAAAAGCCTGGGTGCAGCTTCCTTCTGCCATGTTTTCCGTAAAATTTTGTGTTTCTGACGTTTTTTGTTAGTCGGTTAACGCACTTTTAGTGATTTTCAACATAACCTTTGTATGGGAGGTGGGCGTGGTTATTATCCGATTTCTTCCATTTTTCAACTGTATATGGAAATGCCTTAATAAAACGGCTCTATAGAGTTTGCCCACTTTTCCAAAAAAATTACTTCCAAATATGCCCCTCCCTAATGCGATCCTTTGTGCCAAATTTCACTTTAATATCTTTATTTATGGCTTAGTTATGACACTTTATAGGTTTTCGGTTTCCGCCATTTTGTGGGCGTGGCAGTGGACCGATTTTGCCCATCTTCGAACTTGACCTTCTTATGGAGCCAAGAAATACGTGTACCAAGTTTCATCATGATATCTCAATTTTTACTCAAGTTACAGCTTGCACAGACGGACGGACAGACGGACGGACAGACGGACGGACGGACAGACAGACATCCGGATTTCACCTCTACTCCTCACCCTGATCACTTTGGTATATATAACCCTATATCTGACTCTTTTAGTTTTAGGACTTACAAACAACCGTTATGTGAACAAAACTATAATACTCTCTTTAGCAACTTTGTTGCGAGAGTATAAAAAGAATTAGTGAAATCGGTTTAGCCATTCACGCGTGATGCCGTGACAACGAAAACGGTTTCATTTTTATATGTATATACATAAGATATTAAGTTAAGTTAATATACATATGTACATATGTTCTTCAAATTTTAAAGATTCAGGTTGTAGCTAGCCGTCTTATTTAAACTAAGGCACGCGGTTTCATATTAGACTTTTCCTTTTTTATTTTTATAATAGCTTTTTACTCGCGGCTTCGCTCGCAGTGGAGCCATTAAATAAGTATGAGAGATAAAGGATGTGGGTATAATAATAGAAATGAGTCAATATGATAACTAAATTTTATTGCTTAGCTAAGATCAACAATTTTTAAAATTACTACACACAATGAAGTTTCAACACCTTAAAATATGCGTATTGAAATGCAACAACAAATCTTAAAATATATTTCACCGTAACAAAAATAAATAATTCTGAATTCTAACAATTTAAAAAATTAAAATACAAAGTATTAATCTAGGATATTTTTGTAGACAATGTTATAAGTTTTCCCGTCGGGTGCAAACACTCGTATATGTAAATACTGGGCATTAGATACACGTGAACAGGCTACATAAAGATGACCATGAGAAAAATTGGAATGGAAGGTCAGTGGAAATAAATGGTACCCGAGGTACTACAACACTATTTCCCTTACCGACACCTGTTAAAACAGTAGCACCAAGTATGTTCTGTCCCAATTTTGTTATCTGAAGCTTTGTTCCATTACATAGCAGAGGAGCATGTAGATTTCGCATAAGCATTACTGGTACATTTATTTTAAATTGAAGGTTATGTGACGGTACACTCGATAGTTCAAGTGAATTTAAAAACTCCATAGGAGATGAAGTACTTAGTTCCGTAATTATTCCTTCATTTCTCCTCGAATGTCAGTGTTGATCCTATTAACAATTTCATTTCTTGGTGCTAATATTGCTCTTGCACACAATCACTGATCACTACACAAATTTTGTTGCAATTCCGGAAAAATATTAGCAATGAGATCCACATAACTTTCTACTAAATTACAAAATTCTCTTGACAGTAATATATAGACTTCAACGTCAACATCTAAACAACCATCACCAATTTTCAACAACATTTCTGCGTAAAGTCCTGAATCCACGTCATTATGAAGATGCACTCTCATATTCGTTTTCAGGCGGAGTTTTTCAACTTTCGACCATAAGCTTGATGATTTAATGCACGCTTGAATTTCATATCCTGGTGTCCCCCTCTGAATCACTGGGAGGGTTTGACGGAAATCACCAGCCAATAAAACTACCATGCCTCCCATTATATCTGTACTATCTCGCAAGTCCTGGAGAGTCCGGTAATACAGTGGGACGGTACTACAGTATTCCTGGTTGTTGAATTAGATATTGTCGTCACCGCCGGTAATATAGTGGGACGGTATTGCAGTGTTCATTGTTTAAACTTCATTTTCGCATTTATAATATTAGTATGAGTATCGTTTGGATATATCAGATTTCCGCTTCCGAGGCATTTTATAAAAAAAGCAGAGTAAGAATTAACATCAGCGAGTAAGATCTAAAATAATAAAATGACTGCTAACCACAAAAATTACGGATTACCTCAAAAATGTTAATAGTTTTATACTGCATGTATTTTAATTATTTTTTTTTCGTGAAAGCGTAACAAAAAAACTTACATTCGCATTTATAATATTAGTATAATAGTATTTTAATTTCTTTAAAATTTAAGGAATGTAACTGCAACAATAAACACCAACAAATTACGAAAGGAAATGGTGAAGGACTTAACATAAATTAGAAAAGTTTTCTCGAAAATTGTCGCTATTCCGCTATGGCTATTAGTCGTTGCCTTTTGGTGCAAACGCATTCAAAATTACTAAAGGGTGATTTTTTAAGAGCTTGATAACTTTTTAAAAAAAAAAAACGCATAATCTCAATAAATCTCATCGGTTCTTTATTTGAAACGTTAGATTGGTTCATGACATTTACTTTTTGAAGATAATTTCATTTAAATGTTGACCGCGGCTGCGTCTTAGGTGGTCCATTCGGAAAGTCCAATTTTGGGCAACTTTTTCGAGCATTTCGGCCGGAATAGCCCGAATTTCTTCGGAAATGTTGTCTTCCAAAGCTGGAATAGTTGCTGGCTTATTTCTGTAGACTTTAGACTTGACGTAGCCCCACAAAAAATAGTCTAAAGGCGTTAAATCGCATGATCTTGGTGGCCAACTTACGGGTCCATTTCTTGAGATGAATTGTTGTCCGAAGTTTTCCCTCAAAATGGCCATAGAATCGCGAGCTGTGTGGCATGTAGCGCCATCTTGTTGAAACCACATGTCAACCAAGTTCAGTTCTTCCATTTTTGGCAACAAAAAGTTTGTTAGCATCGAACGATAGCGATCGCCATTCACCGTAACGTTGCGTCCAACAGCATCTTTGAAAAAATACGGTCCAATGATTCCACCAGCGTACAAACCACACCAAACAGTGCATTTTTCGGGATGCATGGGCAGTTCTTGAACGGCTTCTGGTTGCTCTTCACCCCAAATGCGGCAATTTTGCTTATTTACGTAGCCATTCAACCAGAAATGAGCCTCATCGCTGAACAAAATTTGTCGATAAACACATTTCGAACCGAACACTGATTTTGGTAATAAAATTCAATGATTTGCAAGCGTTGCTCGTTAGTAAGTCTATTCATGATGAAATGTCAAAGCATACTGAGCATCTTTCTCTTTGACACCATGTCTGAAATCCCACGTGATCTGTCAAATACTAATGCATGAAAATCCTAACCTCAAAAAAATCACCCGATATATAAAAGCCGATCTAAATGTAGGATATTTAAGAAAACAATAAAGTGATTTTTTATGATTAAAATTTAATTTGCACCCTGATAAGATGGAACCGATATTATTCATGAATAAACCAAACTATGGTATTCATTTTTAGAACCTTATTGGGTGGTACTATAACTTTTCGGTCCACACGCCAAAACATTTGGGGTCGAGACAGATACCAAACTGAATTCGAAAATAAATATTGATAAACATATTAAGAAAGCTTATCCATATTCATACGAAAAGTGGGCAGCCTTTATGCTTTAAGGACTAACCAGATTGGTGGTTGGAACAGCAAGCGTCATGGAAATACTGAAGCAGCGCCTAAGTTATTCTTACTTATTCAAATCTATTTTCCCCAGATTATATTCTAATATATAATAATGGGGGATGGAAGTTCACGCAAGTGAGGAAAGTTCTCTGATCGCCATTCACTTGGGAGTGGCCAGAAACGATTCTTTTACATATGACTCAAGCAGCTCACAACTTCCGGTCTTTGACCAAGTATCCTCTGGGTAGCCTAAGAACATCCGTTTGAAGGCAAGCTAAAGTGAGAAGGCGAAATATCCCCTACATAGGGTTGTGCGCTGGGTTTGAGACCCGCCACGTAAAAAATCTTACCAATGAAAATCAACAATCAGCCTCGGATGAGAGACCCCCCTTTTGATGACGACCATGGCAAACGAAATAAGGACTACGAATTGAGGGCATGCACCTGGAATGTCCGGTCCCTTAAGTTCTTCAACATATCGCTGATTTGCGCCCACGCCCCGACGAAAGAAAAGGACGATGTGACCAAAGGTGAATTTTATGAGCGCTTGGAGCTCGCTTATGAGAGCTGCCCCCGCCACTATGTCAAAATCCTGCTTGGCGACTTAAACGCTAGGGTGGGCAAAGAAGGTATCTTTGGCACTACGGTCGGTAAATCCAGCCTCCACGAGGAAACATCCCCAAATGGGTTGAGGCTGATGGACTTCGCCGGGGCCCGAAATATGGTTATCTGTAGTACTAGATTCCAGCATAAGAAGATTCATCAAGCTATCTGGCTGCCTCCGGATTGAAAAACCACCAACCAAATCGATCATATTGTGATAGACAGAAGACACGTCTCCAGTGTTTTAGATGAACGTGCGCTCCGAGGTCCTAACATCGACTTGGACCACTATCTTGTTGCAGCCAAGATTCGTACCCGTCTCTATGCAGCAAAAAACGCACGCCAACAAACACAAGGAAGGTTCGACGTCGAGAAGCTGCAATCACAACAGACAACCGAACGATTTTCTACTCGGCTTCCATTCCTGCTCTCTGAGAGCACTCTTCAACAACACGGTATAAGGGAACTGTGGGACGGCATTTCAAACGCCTTACGTACAGCTGCAATGGAAACCATTGGTTTTCGGAAAGTGCACAAGAGCAGCTGGTATGACGAGGAGTGCCGTGTCGCACCGGAGAGAAAACAGGCTGCCTACTTCGCAACGTTACGATCGAAGAGGGAAGCGAGACGCATTTGCAGACAGAAGAAGAAAGAGGCCGAAATGCGTGAGTACGAAGAGCTTGATAAGCTGGCAGACAGGGGTAATGCTCGAAAATTCTACGAAAAAATGCGGCGGCTTACAGAAGGTTTCAAGACCGGAGCTTACTCATGCAGAACTCCCCAAGGTGATCTAGTCATCGATGCCCAGAGCATACTTTAATTATGGAGGGAACACTTCTCCACCCTGTTGAATGGCAGTGAACACACAACACCAGGAGCATACGTTCCATTGCCAGACCAAGAAGAAGTTCGAATAGCAATTACTGAGTTCTTCGTGTTCGATATCAGGGACCTTGCATAGTTCTAGTTCGATCACGACAATTTTTCCACAAGGGATACCTCAGTTCAAATACCGTATTTGTGTAAAGTTTTATTCCGCTATCATCATTGGTTCCTAATGTATATAATATACAGGGAAGGCATCAGATGAAATTCAAAATAGCGCTATATTGGAAAAAGGCGTGGCTGTGAACCGATTTCACCCATATTTCGTACATGTCATCGGGGTGTAAAGAAAATATTATACACCGAATTTCATTGAAATCCGTCGAGTAGTTCCTGAGATATGGTTTTTGGTCCATAAGTGAGCGACGCCACGCCCATTTTCAATTTAAAAAAAGCCTGGGTGCAGCTTCCTTCTGCCATTTCTTCCGTAAAATTTAGTGTTTCTGGCGTTTTTTGTTAGTCGGTTGACGCACTTTTAGTGATTTTCGAAATAACCTTTGTATGGGAGGTGCGCGTGGTTATTATCCGATTTCTTCTATTTTTGAACTGTGTATGGAAATGTCTGAAAGAAACGACTTCATAGAGTTTGGTTGACATAGCTATAGTAGTTTCCGAGATATGTACAAAAAACTTAGTGGGGGGCGGGGCCACGCCCACTTTTCCAAAAAAATTACGTCCAAATATGCCCCTTCCTAATGCCATCCTCTGTGCCAAATTTCACTTTAATGTCTTTATTTATGGCTTAGTTATGACACTTTATAGGTTTTCGGTTTCCGCCATTTTGTGGGCGTGGCAGTTGGCCGATTTTGCCCATCTTCGAACTTAACCTTCCTATGGAGCCAAGAAATACGGGTTTCATCATGATATCTCAATTTTTACTCAAGTTACAGCTGCACGGACGGACGGACGGACAGACGGACGGATGGACAGACAGACATCCGGATTTCAACTCTACTCGTCACCCTGATCACTTTGGTATATATAACCCTATATCTGACTCTTTTAGTTTTAGGACATACAAACAACCGTTATGTGAACAAAACTATAATACTCTCCTTAGCAACTTTGTTGCGAGAGTATAAAAATATTTAAATGACGGATAATGAAATCTCGATTATCACATTATCATGCGAGAGTATAAAATGTTCGGTGACACCCGAACTTAGCCCTTCCTTACTTGTTATATTATAAATGTCTATTCAATTAATGAGATATAACAACTATTTATAAATATACCTTCATTATGTTTTTTTTTTAATTTGTATGTACATTAAAATTGTGTACTTGACTTCTCCTGTCAGCAACATACATATGTATGTCAGTGATTTTTTGTAAAGAACAATAATGGAATTCTAACTGATTATATGATTGGTATGGTTTATATTAAGGTGTCCGTTGTTTTCCCAACTTAATTTTCTTTTTTGTTTTACCACATAAAGCTTTAGTTTTTGTCCTTTGAAAATCGGATCCAATTTTAATCCTATCTAAATCATTTTAGTTTTCCCATATATTTCATATGGGATTTTTTGATTTTACTTTAGATATTGACAAAGGTTTCTTTTTTACTTTAGTTGTTTGTTTCGTTCTGGTAAAAGTCATTTTTGCACTAAGATACATGGGTAATAAGCTTCCGTTGATAATATTAATAGATCCAATATATCACAATTTTTTAATCCAAAAACATATTTTTTTTCGTTTACGTCTTTTCCAAAAGTCTTATGCTTCTGAAATTTCTAAATAATATATATTAAACTAAGTCAAATTGATTTGTTAGCTTTCAAAATAGAAGCTTTGGAATTCAAACAAAACAACTCTCACTATATTTTTATTTCTCTATTTATGCCTCACACTGAATAATTTGTTATTCCTTCAACATTTTCTCTGATATAAACTCATATTCCTTTCTATTGGTATTGACCTTGTTATTGTTTGACTCAATTGCTTCCCAAAAGGCATTAAATATGTTTTATAACTTCAACCAGATTTTAGCTTTTTGTGTGTTGAGTGCTTTTTCTGTGAGTTTGTCCGAATCTTTTCACTTGTTGCGTATTAATACAAGCATAAAATTGTTATTGCACAAATATCCTATGCAAATGTGCACATACATACATATTCAATCTATATGATATGCTTTAACAACAAAAGTAATAAACGTCGACATGGCGCTTACCTAGAAGCCTGTAATATTGGTTGCTTTTCAAATGCCTTGGCATCCAATCCTAATATGGATTATCAAGCGCCTTCTTATACTCTAAAGGGTATGTAGTGAGCACCTAAGACGTTTTGATTGGAAAGGCCTTTGCGATTCATGTAAATAAAAAGATGCAACGTTTTTCTGTAAGATAACCGACAAATCTAAATCTAAGGTTTTGATGTGATATGACATTGCCAAGTGATGTGATGTGACGAAAGGTGATGCAATCTGTTGAAATCTGTTGAGATGACAACACATCATTTCATATGTTGTAGCATCATATGCGTACTATGAAGTGACTTCGTATAATATATTTTTGTGAGTGGGGTAAAAAAGAAAAGCTGATGTGTAAGGAGCTGCATTCTGCTCATTTGATGTCTACATGAAAGTAGATGTCATTAAAGTGACGCGAATATATATATTTTCGGAATTGTTGCGAATTTTAGTTATTAATTGCGAAGATATTTGAAATTTCATCGGCATGGTGATATGGTGATTAAGATTTGGTATATATTTATGTATAACATTTATACAGATTCCCCTTACATCTCAGTTATATGTAAATATAAACAGAGGAAAATACTTGATAGAAATATACTACATGTATCTCGGAACACTACAAGGTAAATGGAAATCGCCATAATTGAAGAATATTGCAATCATTATTGAAAATGCAAGTACAATTGTGAAATGTTATCGCTGAAACTGCCAACAAGAGACTTAAAAAAAATAACAAAGAAAAAAATTGATATTGCTTCTGTTTTTTTGCCTTGGTAAAGTTAGTACTTATACGAACATATGCACATAGACATACCTCCATAAAGGAAATAGTTTTGCACTAACAATGAAATTTACTTAAAAATCACGTTGACTAAGATGCAAGAAGTTTGACCTTCATTTCAGCAGATTGAAAGTGCGCGCAGACTTTTGCGTGACTTCAGAGATATGACAGAAGATGAGAGCGGTAAAGACTGATCATTTATGCGTATCTTAAATTTGAAAGGATGAAATCTATATTCCCCTCTTCTACTGATTATTTACGCGATTGGAATATTAAGCATTGTCTGATTTTTAACACAGTTTTACAGTCTTGGAACTTGTTGCTACAGAGTAAACTAGTTTGGTTCTACTAACGGTTGTATGAATCACCTACAACTAAGCTATATATAAGTAGGTTTATTGTTTAGTTAATAGATATACTTAGGTTTATTGTTTATGTAACAGATATTCACAGGTTTATTGTTTAAGTATATCATAATATGTTCATTTAACAAATGTAGTTTTATTAATAAGTGTGGAACTTAGTAGGCACGTCTTTACACTCTTACTGTCGCTGTTCAACTGTGTCTCTTCTTGCCGTTTTATCTAATCTTCGTCTTCTTCTAATGCCCATTCACAATAGATTCCCACATATATATGTATTGTATATATATGGGGTATCAGCGAAAACTTGGCCTAGCCCCTAAATAATTAGCATCAGGTTTTTCTATTATCTGGCTGGCTTTATTCTACATGTTTGCTTTTTCACCTTAAAGTATTTCCCTTGCTTTCATTCTCGCAACTGTCTAGAGTATAAAATTTTCGGTTGTACCCGAACAGAGTCCTTCCGTACTTGTTTTTCTTTCAATATTTTTGGTTTCAAATTGCTAAAAGGGGTGAATCGTGTGTACCAGCTGTTAATTCGTGAATGTTTTTTCATTTACTCCTAAAGTTACCTGCTTCTAGACTAACTAAAATACCCCTTACGATGCAGATATCTTGGAAGATTAAAAAGCTTTCCTTACAAAAACTTGAATTTGATTGGTCCGTTTGTGTGACAGCTATGTGTTACTAGGGACTGGTTTGCATATACAGGGACGGCCAGAAGAACTACTGGCATACAGACAGACATGACTAAATTGACTCAGCACGTTATGGCTTTTATATAACTTAACACATGAGTCTGCTAGTCTGCCCACTGTAGCGTTATTAGAGCTACTCCACACCAGCCAGTAAGCGTGGGAATAGAAGGCGCCAGCATTTTCTCATCTACTGGCAAATTCTTCGCTACCCCAATATCAGCGCGGTAGCAGGGATTCAATTTTTGTCTAAACGACAACAACAACAGCAGGTGCAGCTAGACAACAACAACAGTATCAGGTGCAGTAACAGCAGAATTGCCGAAATTGTGCTAAGTAGAGGGAATCAGGCAGGGCTCATATTTTTAATTTTTAGTCTTAAGCCAGACTTGAATAAAAGCATATAGTGCTTAATAAAAATTATTTGATTGTAAAAGTTAACTGTGATTTTATTTCCTGGACAACAGCCGATAGGACTGGAAAAATAATTGGCGCCCAACACGGATGGAACCAAAATAAAGAATACTGAGGACTACAGGACTACTGGAGGATTAGCGAAACTATTCCAAGGACAATTGCCAGCATGATAGGACAGCTGACAGACAAAGGCTTTAGAAACTCCATTGAAAGTGAAGGAATATGAAGCAGTACCTATAGACACGGTTGGTCGGTATGAGGTAAGTATCTTTAGAAATAATTAAAATTCTGCCGAAATTCAGTGGCGAAAGGTCACAATACGTTAGTTGGAGGCAAGCTGTATTTGCTGCCTATAAGTTGTTTGAAAATTATGAAAACTGTTCGAAACACTACCAAGCAGTAGCAATAATAAGAAATAAAATTGTTGGCTCAGCCGACAAGTGTTATCGTCATTCAATACCGTGCAATTCAATTCAAGGCGATCATCGCGCGATTTGACTTTACTTATGCTGACCAGCGACCAGTCTATTTGATTCAACAGGAAATGTCAACTCTTAGGCAAGGAAAACTTTCAATTGCCGAGTTTTACGAGGAGGTCGAAAATAAATTGACCTTGAAAATAAATAAAACTATTATGTTGATTGAACGCAAAAAAAACTGATAGAGTTACTTTGCCAAAAATATAGGAAAGATGCCTTCAGGGTTTTTGTTTCTGGCTTGCGGAAGCAAGCGACATCATGTTTTCGTCGCAACCTAAAGACATGCCCAGCGCATTGGTATTAGCACAAGAACTGGAAGGAAATATTGCTCGATATTCGATTGCAAATTCTTTCTACAGTAAAATGGATTCAGCTCAGGGGGGAAAAATAATGGAGGGGCAATTGCTCCACACCACTCTCTTCATTATAAACAAGTGGAAAAAAACATTTAGATGCGGCAACCCCTATGGAGATTGATCCGACTCTATCGCACTACAAGCAAGGAGGGAATTATAATCCAAATTGGAGAGCTGAGATTTTCAGAGAACACGAATGGCATCCCAAAAATTTAATCAAATAATAACCTACATTCTCAAGAAAGGGAAACAATGAAAAGACCTCGCTATAGCGATAGGCAAAATATTTCGAAAATTCAAAGGGTTAATCACTTAACCCAAGATTCAGTTGAAAATTTGAAAACGAGTCACAATGTGAATTTCTGGAAGAAATAAATTTTTTAGACGTAGGTCGCTCCTGCCCTATCGATATCGAAGCGAAAAAAAATTTTGTAAAATCTAATGGAAATTTAAAAGGTGTAAGGAATGCAGAAAACTCATTTAAAGTTAGGTCCATCAACGGTACTGCCGTGATTAAAGAAAGGTGACGGCTCCTTTTTACCTTCTTTCCGAACTTGAAACATTTGACGGGATTATTGGGTTTGACTTCTTGAAAGAGGTTGGCGCAAAAATATACTTACAAAAGGGAACCCTTCACTATAAGGGTGGTGAGGAAAAATTGTCTTTAAAATGGGTTTCACTGATCCTTCTGATATTGAAAGACGGCAGCAAGATCTTTGACTTTTTATCGTCGATTCTTAAGCACCAGTGCCTTTATTTTATTGACATGTTGATTGTCTGCTATTAACATCACCTGACGGCCGTCCTAAACGTGGTTCATCGTCAACGTGTTCTCGATTCTCTTTGAATAATTTGTACTAATCAAAAGCACTTGCTGAAGACAAACAATTATCACCGAAAACTTTTTCCAAAATTATGAGCGTTTCGTTGTTGAATAATTTTACGTATCGTAAAACTCGCCAAATGAACTTCATGTGTTTCATAAAGACGAGCGTATAGCAAACACTAATCATTATTTTGATGTGACATTTGACACAGATATCGCTGACAGTCAAAAATAAATATTTCGACGAATGAGTTTCCGACCGAAATTTAAATTAAAAAGTCTTACTATTTTCTTCCCACAGTAGTATTTTATAGACTCTGGCTCTCTGTCTGGCTGTTACAAACTTCGTACGAAAATTAACTTACTCTGTTCAGGGAATAAAAACATAACACAATTGCTATTTAAATACATTGTATGTTACTCAGTGATTTGGAATTTTTACTTTACAAATTCAATTGTATTTTCATATTATTTTTGCAGAAAAGATAATATATTTGAACAAAAGCAAAATTTTTATTCAGTTAGTAGTAATAACAGACTTCTCAGCACTGGTATGATGAAAGGGTGACGCGTGAAAAATTAGGTGATTTTCGTGATTTTTTTAAGAGAAACTACGATTTGAACATTTCGAACTTCTTTGAACGTAATAAAGTAAATTTTCAGCTATATTTAAAGAATTTTTTTTTACAAAAATGTTGAAAAATAACGGAGTTATGGGCTATTTTCGGAGGGGCCAAAAAAAAGTGCCCCAACTGCTGGCATGATTCCAGCCAAATGAGTTGCTGAAAAAAAATTTGAAAAGCTTCTTAAACTTAAAGATATTTCCTTCGATCTTTGAAAAATATCGAAAATTAAGAAAATGGCGTAATTGAGAAAAAAGATCGTTTTTATACCCTGAACAGGGTATATTAACTTTGTCACGATGTTTGTAACACCCAGAAGGAAGCGTCGGAGACCCTATAAAGTATATATATAAATGATCAGTATGTTGAGCTGAGTCGATTTAGCCATGTCCGTCTGTCTGTATACATACGAACTAGTCCCTCAGTTTTTAAAATATCGTTTTGAAATTTTGCAAACGTCATTTTCTCTTCAAGAAGCTGCTCATTTGTCGGAACTGCCGATATCGGAGCACTATAACATATAGCTGCCATACAAACTGAACGATCGGAATCGAGTTCTTGTATGGAAAACTTTCACATTTGACGAGATATATTCACGAAATTTGGTATACATTATTTTCTAAAGCAACAATATAATCTCCGAAAAAATTGTTCAGATCGGTTAACTATAACATATAGCTGCCATACAAACTGAACGATCGGAATCAAGTTCTTGTATGGAAAACTTTCACATTTGACAAGATATATATATATTTGGTATACATTATTTTCTAAAGCAACAATATAATCTCCGAAAAAATTGTTCAGATCGGGTAACTATAGCATATACCTGCCATACAAACTGAACGATTGGAACCAAGGGCTTAAATGGAAAACTTTCGCATTTAACGTGGTATCTTCACGAAATTTGGTATAGATTATTTTCTAAGACAACAATGTAATCTCCGGAAAAATTGTTCACATCGGTTAACTATAGCATATAACTGCCATACAAACTGAACGATCGGAATCAAATGCTTGTATGGAAAACTTTCACATTTGACAAGATATATTCACGAAATTTGGTATATATTATTTTCTAAAGAACCAATGTCATCTCCAAAAAAATTGTTCAGAACGGATTACTATAGCATATAGCTTCCATACAAACTGAACACATAGTTACTAACAGAAATGCTGTGAAGGGTATTTAGCTTCGGTGCAACCGAAGTTAACGGTTTTTCTTGTTTTATGTAAAAAATGGTCCAATCAAAGAGATTTTACTTTATTGTATGGCAAATATATTCAAAAATACTCAGTTTTAATTTGAAGTCGATCGGCCAATTTCTCGTTTAATTATGACGTCAGCAATTTTGAAAAATGTCGTTTCGAGAAAAACGGGTTTAAAGTTTCATTTATATATGTTTGCAACTCCGAGCGGTCGCTCTTTAGAACGCTGCCATCCAAAAACTATTCAAGATTTCACAGGATATTCATGGAAATATAAGCTATCGAAAAAGCAAATATTTTTTTTTTTTTTTTTTAAGTTGCACACTGGTATAGCCCCCTAATGGACTTCAATTTGGATTATTTGAGGGAAAACTTCAACTTTTGGCTTAGTTATAAAAAATTAAAATAGTTCTCTATAGAATCATACGAATCTTCGAATTTCAAAGTAGAATTCCTTCGTGCGAAGTCAAATAACTTTCTCAAATACGCTAAGTAATTTGCTCCTGTCCCAGCAAGCAAGGTAATTATCAAATCTACCGCAAACGCAAAAACTTTACATCTTTATTCCCAGTATTTCTAGCCAGATGCAGAGGAAAGAGGTTTGACTGAAGAACTGAAAATTTGCCATTAATAGAAGTAAGTGTTGATATCGTAGAAAAAGTCAGATGAAATCGGTTCTTTAGCGGCAGTAAAGCACGTGAGAGAGTAAAATAAATTACTTAAAGCGTCGCCAATAAATGCAGCTGGTAGTAACATATTTTGTCATACAGAAAAAAATACTAGAAAGAGGTCGAATAAAAATAACTGCACTTTCAAATTGCATTTGCAATACTCTCTAAATAAAATTGGTATTTCAAGCTAATACGAGTGCTTCTATTGAACTAAAATGTGAACTCGCTAAATATACATACAAGTATGTGTGAACGTGAAGCAGCCTTTTTAGGCACTTCGACTAAACAAGCGATCAGGCGAAAGCTCTGTGGCGTTAATTTATGTGCGTTGCAATAACCCGCAAGGCAATATGTCGTATGTTATGTGTGTGTAGGTTATTTAGTAGAGCATTCGGTTGCGTAATTCCCGGTGCAAGAAGTGTTCATATGTCCATGTCAAGTGGGCGGGATCAACACATTTTACTCAGATACTAGGCAACAGTACTTAAACTTTGTACAGTTTGTTAGTATGTGCATTTGCGTTTTTCATGCCTGTGCACATACTATTGGTTTCAATGGCATCTCTCTGCTTTGCGCGCGTGTATTTTCAAGATAGTGCAATTATCGGCGTAAATGTTGAAGAATTTGATTATATGAGCTGATTTTAAAACTGTATAATTTCATTTATATTTGAAAATATATATAAGTTCTGAAATTTAATTTAAAATCCTTAAAAGAAGATTTCATAATTTTTAAAAGAAAACCTTATTTACTTTTGGAAATAAATATTATTCTAAGAAGTTTCGGTTGGTTGCAAAGGAAAATCACAAAGAATATTTTAGCTTAATGGATAAATTCTACCAATAATAGTCATGTTTTTTATATCATTTTTATTAATTTTAGCTATGAGAAATGGTTAAGAACATGTTGCTATTAAGTAGGATTTTAAAAACTTATTTGATTGCAGCTAAAAATAACTAAAAATTAATCGAATAAATAATTGTTAAAGGTATAATAACGACCATATTGCAA
Source organism: Bactrocera dorsalis (assembly GCF_023373825.1). Taxonomy (NCBI): domain Eukaryota; kingdom Metazoa; phylum Arthropoda; class Insecta; order Diptera; family Tephritidae; genus Bactrocera; species Bactrocera dorsalis. The sequence continues at coordinate 37,128,655 of NC_064303.1, read as the reverse complement.
AAGCAATGAAAGCTTTAATCTGGATTCCATATTGCTGTAAAAAAAACTACTTTAGAATCGCCCAAAAGACTTAAAAACATGTCAAATTTTCAAAGACCGGATCCAAAATTTGTGTACTTGCCGATTTGATCCGACCACATTATAAAACAAGTAAGGAAGAGCTAATTTCGCTAGCAACCAAACATTTTATACTCTCGCGGCAGGAATCAAAGCCAGGGAAACACTTCAAGGTATAAAACCTTAACCAGAGGACTGATATACAAGCAATTTTATAAACAACTAGCCGACCCCGCAGCCGTTGTTCTGCGTGAAATTATGTGTTTTGAAATGAAAAGAAAGTAACGCGTGATAAACCACATTTTTCAATTTCTGTTCCGGGTTACAGAAAAGATGGTTTTACAACTCATGAGCACGCCAAGTATATCTGGCCCTGTGAAAAATATAGCATTTCCAAATTTATGCCACATACTATGCAATTATCCTTGTGTCCTGTTGATTGTCATCTTAAATGCACATTTAAATGTACATTTGAACTGAAATGGCAAATCGTTCGAACTTAAAGTTATTCGTAGAATTAAGCATTCTGCCACCCTTGTATCAGATATGTGCGCCACAATCAGTCGGGTTACGGGGTTTGGCGCATGAAGATTGCGAAACATAACAACGACAGATCCAACTTTGAGACGCAAATGATGCGGTGGCATACCAAGCCTCTCCAAAGAATTTAGAAATTCCACTGGATAATTCACGGCGTCGTTTTCATTGTCAATACGATCGATCGACTTGTATGAATGCGAGTCTCACGGAAATCGACTTTGAATCTTCCAGTTTCGAGGCAACAACATCGGTATTTTTGACAGCAAATAATTTGGCCAATGTCCAAACAATTGTGTTGAGTTATTTTTTCGTGAATTGATATCAAACCATCGGAAGTATAAACCGGAATTGACCCAATTCCAATTTTTAGCAAATACGATGTAAAATTTCTTCGGTACTGTCATTTTTGTTCGTATCCCATAATTGACGTGGATTTGAAAGCTGATCTTCGCGAAAAGTGTGCGCACTTCAGTGGTATGCGAAGTAACTATCGAATCGTCTATCGCTTGATTCCATTGATTATCATGTTCCAGCAATTGTAATTGCAGGCATGGTTCTTAAAAAGTTCCACACACTGTACCACTCACAATAGGCAATGACTTAAATGAAATTGAACCGCGAGACGCACAACAGTTGGAAAACTTTCATGCATTGCAAAAGTAAACGTCCTATAAAGCGTTTTATAGCAGTTCACGTTTCGACCGTATCGTTCAAGACCAATAGCCGCCATGTTGCTTCCTTTGGTGACGTATTTACAAACGTATTTGATCGATTACACCAAACTGCAATACTCAACATTGATATGAGTTTAGAATGTGAATTAGACAATAATTGTGAATATAGTACGTTTCATGGTTTGTCAACTTCGATATTCACTGTTCTAAATTGAATGCTGAATGTTCTGCCATTGTCGTCTGGTGAGCAACGCCAATAGAGTGGATATCCATCATTTCTAGTTTGTATTTCCGAAAGAAAAGCATTTCGATACTGTTTCGTGCATTTATTGTGAGACATACAAACCGAAGTGGGATTGTGGTGTCTGCAAGGTCCATGAACCTTATTGACTTTTATCACTTCGTATAATACTAGATCTTTCTTTGCATCAGGAATTTTCGCATGATTGAATGATTTCATCAATTTGATCTGGTGTAACCACCATCCACCATCCAAAGAAGAATGTGTGCGTGCGGCAAACCTCTTTTTTGCCACTCAACAGAGTACATCTAGCATCTAACAGCACCATACATGCGTTGCTTCAAGATAATGTCCACTGAAGCTGTTGCTTGAAAAGTCTTGCTGTGACATCGTGACGATCGCTTGCTGATTGACCGCGATCCATAATACCGAACGTTTGTCATCGCATCCTGGGAGTACTCGGTCATGTGCCTTGGGCTGCTAATGTATGTTGATGCCAAAAAGAACGCCGACCGATATTAGCGCGACTTCTTCTTGGCATCGTAACAAATTTCTATTTGTAATCGATCACTTTATGTGCAACGCACATAACATTTGCACTGAATAATTTTCAAAACTTTTTGAAACAAACGACAAATTTGAACGATTCAAAAAATTGAAAAAAAAATTGTATGGAAAAAATTTACTTTTGGAATTGTCCAATTTTCCGACTTTTCCCCAAAAAAAGCATACAGGCTTGTTTATTTCCAAACCTTCCCCGATTCCCACAGAACATTCTCTGAAAATTTCATCAAGATTGGAATTATACGAATTTTTGAAGTTATACTTCTTATACGACGCCGGAAAAGGTTGCGATAGATTCTGGTTGCGCAACCTTCCATATAAAAGTAACGCAAAGTTGCGCAACCTCGCTCCATCCATATGAATGTAACGCAACCTTGTCTGCGAAGATGTGCGAGCAGCAAGCGAAGCGGTGATAATCGGCGATCGTTTGTTCGTTTCTTTCGGCACAGCTCGGCCGACACAACAACACAACACAATGTTGCCATGCTTATGCTGTTGTTGTTTTTGTAGAACAATGTTTCAATTTTTGGTTGGTGACATATTCACATGTGTGCGCATATGTATGTTTGTATGCTTGTGCATTATTGAAGTTATACTTCTTTTTCTTTCGTTTGTCTTTCATTTCTGCGAATTCTCAACTATTTTACGTATGTTTTGGTTGAAATACTCTGCGTTGGCCTTTCAGAATCACACAGAATCATTTCTGTGGTTTTTGAAACTGACCCACGAGGACGAGGTATATGGTTTTATCTGGGAGCGTGAGATTTTATAAAATCGCTCGCTTACAAGGGATAAAATGACTTCTGAGTGGCGATTTTAATGAATAAATTCACAGAATCATTTCTGTGCTTTTGGAAATCTATACTAATAAATATTTTTTTCTTACTAATAGAAAATAAATTTATCACAGCAATATACATAAACATATACATAATATTGCTGTGATAAATTGAATTTCTATTAGTAAGCAAAAAATTAATAATAAATTTATTAAGACTATACTTCTCAGACCGAAAATTTCAAAGATTAGATTACATTTAATCATTTCATAACCCAACAGTGTTCTCACTGCGGTTAGAAAGATCAAAAAACAGCTGTTATTGTCATTCAAGAATTCACATGGCTTAATATTTATCAAAAGAAAAGATTGTCATATGGTATTTTGAAATAAAAGCCGTTTTTTTTTAATATTTTCCATGTAATAGAAATAATGGATGCATTTTTCATTTGTTAAATCGATTTTCAGGTGAAATTAGATTCATTGCTTTAAAAAAAATTTGTTTGTTTACATTTTTTTCCCTTTGTAGTGTCTAAATCAGCTGTGATAACGTAACAGATTTCCAGTGCTGACTAGTATTTTTCCAGTGCTGACAAGTAGATTGCGCAAAATCAGAGTCGCACGGACAGATTTAGCGTGGATCAGTTTCAAATCATTTCAATGAAGTGATTTGGAACTGTCATTTCTGTATGGCGAAATCTTGATAAATTTTTAAGATTAGTGGGATAATCCATGCAACAGCCGAAATCGTGTGATTAGGTGTCGGTCTGAACATAGTATTAAACAAAATTATTAGAACCATCGTATGTTTCTTGCATTCATAACCAAATCATACTTAAGTCAGCGCAACCTAATTGTCAATGGTGGTGTTGGTGGTAAGCGCTTGGAATGTCAAGATGCTAACACAGGTCCCAGGTTCGAATACAGACAGAATAAGTTTTTAATTTTTTGCTTTTAACATCGTATACTAACAAATTAATATTTTTCTTACTAATAGAAATTAAATTTATCACAGCAATATTTACAGTGGCTCACAGCTTATTTGACCCACCTCATATTTTCAAAAATAAATGAGTATAACTTTTTAACTAAAAAAGGTAGCAAAAAAATAAAAACGCAGTTTTTTTAAGTGCATATTAAAGAAATAATAAAACGCTTAAGTTTTATTGAATTAACAAAAGGTTTCATAATTATTCAACTTAAATGAAAAATACTCATTTTTTCAATGTCACAGCTTGTTTGACCCACTGCATTTAATGTACAGCTTCTCTTCCAAGAAGCTTAGCCTAACGGTGCTTTTTTTGTTTATACTTTGCTAATTATATTCGCACATAGAATTTTCACTTTTGATTGGATTTTGTTAAGAAAACACGTGTTAAAACCATGGGAAGACGCACAACAATCGAACAACGAGAATTAGTCCTTAAACACCATAAAAATGGACTTTCTCGGCGAGAAATTGCAAAAATTGTGAATATACCAGATGGTACCGTGAAAGCCATCATCCGCAGATTCATTTTCGAAAACCGCATCGAAAATAAAGGAAGAAAAGCGCCAAACAAGATTTTTAGTAAAAGTGATGAACGCTATATTGTGCAAAAAGTTAAAAAAGACCCAAGGATTTCAGCCCCCAAACTAGCCAGTGAGATGCAGGACATAACCGGCAAAACATTTTGTACAGAAACTGTTCGACGTGTTTTAAGAGAACATAATTTTAATGGCCGAGTTGCTCGCAAGAAGCCGTTTATAAATAAAAAAAATAGAGACAACCGCTTGAAGTTCGCAAAGGAGCACTTAAAGAAGGATGTAGGATTCTGGAATGATGTCATTTTTGCTGATGAGTCCAAATTCAATATTTTTGGATCCGATGGACGTTCATATGTGTGGAGGAAGCCCAATACAGAGCTTCAAGATAAGCACTTAAAGCCGACTGTAAAGCATGGTGGTGGCCATGTAATGGTGTGGGCCTGTATGTCGGCTGCAGGTGTTGGAAGGCTTCAGTTCATAGAGTCAACAATGGACAAAATGCTTTATCTCATTATCCTTAAGGATAATTTGATTCAAAGCGCCGAGGATCTGGGAGTAAAGGACGTTTTTAGATTTTACCAAGACAACGATCCCAAACATACTTCAGGAATCGTTCAAACTTGGCTAATTTATAATTGCCCACATGTGATGAAACCACCGGCACAATCACCCGACCTAAACGTGATTGAAAACCTGTGGTCCATTTTGGATACCAATATCCGCAAACGACAGATCTCCAATAAAAACGATCTTAAAGTTGCGTTGATGGAGGAGTGGGCTAAAATACCTCCAGAAACAACAAAAAAATTGGTGGAATCAATGCCAAAGCGCCTAAAAATGGTCATAGACGAGAAGGGAGGCCATACAAAATATTAAAATTGTGTTATCCTTTTGTTATTTTGTTAATTTTTATTTAATTTAAGAAATGGGTCAAATAAGCTGTGACATTGAAATAATCAGTATTTGTCTTTTATGTTCAATAAATATGAAACCTTTTGTTAATTTAATAAAACTTAAGCGTTTTATTATTTCTTTAATATGCACTAAAAAAAACTGCGTTTTTATTTTTTTGCTACCTTTTTTAGTTAAAAAGTTATACTCATTTATTTTTGAAAATATGAGGTGGGTCAAATAAGCTGTGAGCCACTGTATATACATATTATGTATATGTATATTGCTGTGATAAATTTATTGCGAAAGCAAATGTTCTACAAAGTATGTATATTTCTATACTTAAACAAAATTATTAGAACCATCGTATGTTTCTTGCATTCATAACCACATCATACTTAAGTCAGCGCAATCTAATTGTCAATGGTGGTGTTGGTGGTAAGCGCTTGGAAGGTCAAGATGCTAACACAGGTCCCAGGATCGAATCCCGACAGAATAAATTTTTAAGTTTTTGCTTTTAACATCGTATACTATAAAAATAAATATTTTTCTTTATTTTAATTTCTATTAGTAAGAAAAATATTTATTTGTATAGTATACGATGTTAAAAGGCATACATCTTCTATCCTATCTGTGTATCTGCACATGCTCATATGAGTGTATGTATACGCATGTGCGCGCATTGACTTGCATGCTCATACATTCATATATACTTATATGTATATATTGCATACATTGCCGAACAAATAAATCACAAGCATACAAACATACATATGCGTACACATATGAATATGTCACCAACAAAAAACTGATCTTCACAAGTCAATCCGGCAGCCAAATTGGCGAAGAACAAAAGAGAGATGATTACGCTGCATATTCTCTTCCGCAACGAAGAGACGGAACTACTTTCTGAGTCAAAATTCATTCATTTAGACTTTGCTTTATTCTTCATTTTATGTGCATAATAAATTTATAAAATGTGAATTTAAGTTTTCTAGTTTTCTTTCATACAAAATGATATGCATTTCTGAATATCACTAAGAAGTACAACTTCATCCGCGCGTAGGGACTCCACGCACTTTTTTTTTCTCCGCAGAAACCATCCCTGAACCTCAACGAACATTTAGAAAGAATTACAGTAAAACCTGTCTATGTTGGACGCCTGCGGTTCATCACTTTTTGTCCAACTTATGCGAGTGTCCATGTTATAAAGAAATGATTATTTTCTTATTTTATTGACTTTATATTAAAAAATAGTTTAAAAAACGTACATTGAATTCAATATATAAGTGTGTAATACAAAAACAAAAATTAACACATTTTAGAATACGGATATACAATATGTACAACTTATGTTTTAGAAAAATATGCATCGTTTTTGATCTATATTTTGCTTTTACATTTTGAATAATTCCTTGGTCGAGAGGTTGTATTTCTGCCGTTAGGTTTGGTGGCCAAAACTTTACAAACACATTTGAATATTCATTTATTAAACTGTGGCTTGTAGCGTTGTCAATGAACAAAATAATTTTTCTATTTGCTTCTTCATTTGGTCATTGATAGAACTAAGCCAATACTGCAAAATTACACTTGTCATCCAAGCCTTTTTATTGTGAACCCATTGCACAATAAAATTTTGAGTGTCGATTTTATATCGGTGAAATGCTCGCGGCTTCGCAGCGTTACCTATAACCAACGGCATTAACTTTACTTCTGTACTGCTGCAGCAAAACAATACGCTCAGTCTTTTTTTTGCCAGTTTACCTCCTTTACAAACTGCGCCTTTTGCAACGAGACTTCGAGTAGATAATTGACGATAAAACAATCCAGTTTCATTCGCATTAAACTGATTCTCAGGTAAATAATTTTTGAAAAGTAGGAAGTTTTTCTTTCCAAACTGAGGCAGCTTTAAGATCTACATTTGCTCCTTCACCACTTAAAGCTGTAAATTTAATGTTATATCTCAAGTGGAAAGATTATAACCACCCATTGCTTGCTTTGAAGTTCTCTATTTGTAACTCAGAAGCCAATAGCTTAGCCTTCTTGAATTATTGGGCCACTGATCGGAATATTCTTAGACCTGCATTTTTCAAAAAACGACTTCACTCCCTCTTTTATTTTCTCAAAATCAGTAATACATTTATCATACGTCTATGTTCCTTTTTATTTTTAATATTAGCGATTGTTGATTTGGAAACTCCATATTTTTCTGCCAATTTCCTTATAGATAGGCTTTTATTAGCCGGTTCATTCAATATCTCACTTTTAATTTTCAGAGATAACTCCACTGGGTGTTTTCTTTTTGACATGATTGCAACAACAGATCAAATATGCATAATTGTGTCAATAGCTAATCCATGAAATTTGATACATATGTACGCAAAAACAGCTGCATTGCATCGTTTGAAAAATTTCATTGATGCCGAAATACAATTATGTACATTTGTGTGTAATATACATAGGTATAGTACATAAGTAAATAGCATAAAAATATGCATACATATTAAATGTATTGTCCAAGATATAAAGGGATTTTAATGCTTTCTGTTTAAAAATTGAGTCAAATTTTGTCCAACTTCCAAAATAGACAGTGTCCAAATTAAGCAGTGAATATATGGATATTTTGTACGATATTATTTGGTACAGAACTTTTTGTCCAATTTGAGCGACTGTCCAAGTTATAAGGGTGTCCAACTTTACAGGTTTTACTGTATCAAATTTGGTTGAGTCGTATGAAAGTTATGAGCGTACATATCGCTCATTTGCTGCAAGACCGGCATAAGTCAAAAAAATCGATTCGCCAGAAAACGCGTTTAAAGTTTTCAACTTACTACAACCTTACACGGTGACTCCAACATTACACCTCTTCTCAAGCGGAGCATATAAGAGGTATTCATATGAATTTTTCACTCAACATGAAGTATGATATAACGAACAATTCTGCAGCATTAACTCCAAAATCACGTTTTTTGAATTATGCCGGTCTTGCAGCAAATGAGCGATATGTACATTTTGGCGATTCATTTTTATTTATATAGAAGAAGAAGATACATAAGATACATACATGTTTATAACATTCTATATACATATGTATGTACATACATAACTCCTATAATAACTGTCACATAGGGTATGTTAGAAAAATGAAATTTATTATATGTATTATATGGAATTTGGGGAAGTATCGACCCCATTTCATATATTTTTTTAAAGCACCGTACTACTAACGAGTCACATACTAAAAAAACTCATGACATTAGTTATATAGGGGCTATGTCAAGTTGTTGACAAATTATTATTTTTCGGCACAAAGATGGACTGAGTAAAATACCTGCCCTAATTTGCGTTAGAATAACTCACATATTGGCCGATATATGCGGTACAAAGTCACCCGGAAGTTCGAAAATCTTTATATTAGGAATATGGCGGCTAAGAGAAGTGTTGGTCCGATTCAACCCATTTTTGACATACATTCATACCATTCTCAGTGAAGTACTATCCCTGAATTTCAATTAGGTATCTCAGACATTGACCGAAATTTTCGAACAAAAGTCAACACAGGTACATAGGTACAGGGGTCCACATATTAGGTGCCTAGGGGCTTGAAAAGTGTTTGTTAGATTTGAACAATTTTTGATGGTAAGGTGGCACACACTAAAAACATTATTCGTGCAAAACCATGCGAAATCTTGTCGAAATCGGTCAGCCGGGTCTCGAGACATGGGGTTTTAGCAAAACGTGGACGGTGCTACACCCAACGTCCAATTTTCACATCGGTTCCAATAAAGCTTTCACCTACCATTCCAACGGCACAGTTTTATGTCTCTGGTCTACTTAGTTACTGATTTATCGCGCTTTTAGTAGTTTTGAACAGTACCGTTATATGGGTAGGGAACAGGGTTTTCATCCGATTTCACCCATTTTTACACTGTAAGTAGAAATTCTTATTGCATTTTTGCTTGACGAATTTCGTTGTTATAGCTTTAGCAGTTTAGGACATATATATAATAAACTTATTAGAGGTCGGGGCCACGCCAACTTTTTCAAAAAATTTTGCCCACAGGTGCCCTTGGCTGCTGCGATCCTCTGTGTTTAATTATAGTTTTATACTTTAAATTGGTGAAAAGTTATAGTACTTTATAAGTTTCGGTTAATTGTGATTTGTGGGCGTTACCCGATTACGCCCTTACTTGAAATTAGTTTTGCGTTAAGGGACTCATATACCGAGTTTCATCAATATATCTCAATTTTTACTCAAGTTGCAGTTTACACGGACGGACGGACAGGCGGGCAGTCAACCGCATTTCAACTTTTCTCGTCACCCATTTATATATATATAACCCTATATCTATCTCGCTTAGTTTTAGGTGATACGTACAACCGTTAGGTGAACAAAACTTTAATATTCTGTAGCAACTAGTTGCAAGAGTATAAAAAGTAAAAAGGGTGCAACCGAACATTTTATACTCTGGCAACTTGCAGAAGGGTCAAGCTACGTCAAGTGATTCAGAGAAATTTCGCAAAATCACCGATTTTGAAAATTAGCAGTTCATTAGGAGGGGATCAGACGCATACCCCCTGATATAAATATTTCATCAAAATTCTTTTTTTTTTGTCAAAGTTATTGAAGGTTGAAATTTAGAGCACGATAAAATTTTAAAATTATTTTCTCATAAACTACTTTAGATAAATTGATGAAATTTTGTGAAGTCAAAGAAAAACGTTCGTGCTACATTCTAGAAATTTTTTCGCGGTCGGGTTTAAATAATAATATTTTACATAATTTTTTGTTAAACAATTGAAATTTTTTAAGTGTTCTTCGCGCTAAAAAAATTTAAAAGTATGTGACACAACGCGGAAAATATTCACCTTTAATAATCTGAAACAAATTTTTGTTCATTCATACCACTCCAAAGATATTGGATTTTTTTGTTCCCCTACCGTTATTAGAACGTATGGCACATACTCTTCAGTTGTTTATGCGAAAATAATTTTACAATTTTATCGTGCTCTAAATTTCAACTTTCAGCAACATTAACCAAACAAAGAATTTTGACGAAATATTTACATCAGGGGGTATGCGTCTGGTCCCCTTCCCAATGAACTGCTAATTTTCAAAATCGGTGATTTTGCGAAATTTACCTGGATCACTTAACGTGATTTGGCCCAGAAATAAAAGCCAGGGAAAAATAACGGTGATTTTTTTGAGGTTAGGATTTTCATGCATTAAGTATTTTGACAGATCACGTGGGATTTCAGACATGGTGTCCAAGAGAAAGATGCTCAGTATGCTTTGACATTTCATCATGAATAGACTTACTATACGAGCAAACGCTTGCAAATCATTGAATTTTATTACCAAATCAGTGTTCGGTTCGAAATGTGTTTCGCGCTTTAACGTCCGATTTATGGTCTACATAATCGACCAAGTGAGCAAACAATTAATGCGATTGTGACCAAGTTTCGCACTCAGATTTTTACTTTGATTGGACATTAAACCAACCACACGAATGCGTACAGTGCGTACAGAAAAGAGAATATTTTGCGTCTGTTTCTGAGAGTGTGGCTGAAGACCGTGAATATGTCGATTCGTCGCCGTTCGCAGCAATTGGGTTTGTGTTATTCGACCAACATGGAAGATTTTAACGCAAAGATCTTGGTGTAAACCGTATAAAATATACAGCTCGTGCCAAGAACTGAAGCCGCACGATCTGCCACAACGTCGAATTTTCAGTGAATGGGCCCTAGAAAAGTTGGCAGAAAATCCGCTTTTTTATCGACAAAATTTGTTCAGCGATGAGGCTCATTTCTGGTTGAATGGCTTACGTAAATAAGCAAAATTGCCGCATTTGGGGTGAAGAGCAACCAGAAGCCGTTCAAGAACTGCCCATGCATCCCGAAAAATGCACTGTTTTGGTGTGGTTTTGTACGCGGGTGGAATCATTGGACCGTATTTTGTTCAAAGATGTCTGTTGGACGCAACGTTACGGTGAATGGCGATCGCTATCGTTCGATGCTAACAAACTTTTTTGTTGCCAAAAAATGGAAGAAACTGAACTTGGTTGACATGTGGTTTCAACAAGATGGCGCTACATGCCACCACAGCTCGCGATTCTATGGCCATTTTGAGGTGAAAACTTCGGACAACAATTCATCTCAAGAAATGGACCCGTAAGTTGGCCACCAAGATCATGCGATTTAAACGCCTTTAGACTATTTTTTGTGGGGCTACGTCAAGTCTAAAGTCTACAGAAATAAGCCAGCAATAGCAACTATTCCAGCTTTGGAAGACAACATTTCCGAAGAAATTCGTGGGCCTATCCCCTGGCCGAAATGCTGAGAAAGTGCTCCAAAATTGGACTTCCGAATGACACTAAGACGCAGCCGCGGTCAACAGTTACATGTGCAAATTATCTTACAATTCATCGTTAGTAAATGATCATGAGAACATCTAACTGCATTTTTTTTGCTCCAAATAAATTGACACACCGATGAGATTTGCAAAGTGATTATGCGTTGTTTTTTAAAAAAGTTATCAAGCTCGTAAAAAATCACCCTTTAGCAAAAATACTAAAGCTTACTTTTGCATAAATATGCATATACACACGTGCACATACTTACCACAACCAGAGCAAATATTTTAGTGGTATTTCAGAATTAATAACATTCAGTTTTGTTGTTTGCTTAGGGACCTAAGGAATGTTTTGCAAATATGTCTCATTAAATTTTATGTGTGTATTCCAGTCGCGCGTGAAAGACTGCGCTTTTCAGGCGTTGCACTTACAGAGATGCTCCTAGTGCGTGACATGGCATGTGTGATAACTGCAACTACCAACGCAGTAACAAACACTAACAAAACAAAGCTATCGAAGAATAAATGTTTATGTAGTTTTACTCCTTAACATTTCCGAGCTGAAAGCCTCACTATAACTGCCAGTATAACTGCACACTTCTCCATCATATTTTAGTATTATCGTAAAATTTTATGTTCCTAATGAAGTGTTATGATTGTCGTTCTTTCCATTACTTTGGTGAACTCATCCGCCGTCTTCAATATTCTTCCATTTTCCAAATACAACAACAAGCACCTTGTAAATTATATAATATTCAATTATGAGAAGCCGCGTACACTTGCAAAGTAAGCACAGAGGAAAATATTATATAAAGGTAATACTGCAGAGGATGGAGCCATGTGTAGAAGTTCACGCAAGTGAGGAAAGTTCTCTGATCGCCATTCACTTGGGAGTGGCCAGAAACGATTCTTTTACATATGCATAAAACAACACCCCCAATGAAA
>NC_064303.1:37096250-37115586 GCF_023373825.1 Bactrocera dorsalis | reverse complement strand
CAACACCCCCAATGAAAACCAACAATCAGCCTCGGATGAGAGACCCCCCTTTTGATGACGACCATGGCAAACGAAACAAGGACTACGAATTGAGGGCATGCACCTGGAATGTCCGGTCCCTTAATTGCGAAGGTGCCGCTGCCCAGCTGGTTGATGTCCTCGTGAAAATAAAGGCTGACATCACCGCCGTCCAAGAAATGCGATGGACGGGACAAGGACAGAGACCAGTAGGTCCTTGTGACATTTACTACAGTGGCCATATAAAGGAGCGCAAGTTTGGTGTTGGATTCGTGGTGGGAGAGAGACTCCGTCGCCGAGTACTATCATTCACTCCGGAGAATGAACGTCTAGCCACAATCCGCATAAAATCGAGGTTCTTCAATATATCGCTGATTTGCGCCTACGCCCCGACAGAAGAGAAGGACGATGTGACCAAAGATGACTTTTATGAGCGCTTGGAGGGCACTTATGAGATATGCCCCGTCACGATGTCAAAATCGTGCTTGGCGACTTCAACGCCAGGGTGGGCAAAGAAGGTATCTTTGGCACTACGGTCGGTAAACTCAGCCTCCACGAGGAAACATCCCCAAATGGGTTGAGGCTGATCGACTTTGCCGGGGCCCGAAATATGGTTATCTGTAGTACTAGATTCCAGCTTAAGAAGATACATCAAGCTACCTGGCTGTCTCCGGATCGAAAAACCACCAACCAGATCGATCATGTTGTGATAGACAGAAGACACGTATTCAGTGTTTTAGATGTGCGTGCGCTCCGAGGTCCTAAAATCGACTCGGACCACTATACTCTTGCAGCCAAAATTCGCACCCGCCTCTGTGCAGCGAAAAACGAACGCCAACAAACACAAGGAAGGTTCGACGTCGAGAAGCTGCAATCACAACAGGCACCCGAACGATTTTCTATTCGGCTTGCACTCCTGCTCTTGGAGAGCACTCGTCAACAACTCGGTATAAGGGAACTGTGGGGCGGCATTTCAAACTCCTTACGTACAGCTGCAACCGAAACCATTGGTTTTAGGAAAGTGCAAAAGAACAGCTGGTACGACGAGGAGTGCCGTGTCGCAGCGGAGAGAAAACAGGCTGCCTACCTCACAACATAACGATCGACCATAACACGTGCGGGATGGGATAGATACCGAGAGTTGAAGAGGGAAGCGAGACGCATTTGTAAACAGAAAAATCTAGAGGCCGAAATGCGTGAGTACGAAGAGCTTGATAAGCTGGCCGACAGGGGTAATGCTCGAAAATTCTACGAAAAGATGCGGCGGCTTACAGAAGGTTTCAAGACCGGAGCTTACTCATGTAGAACCCCCAAAGGTGATCTAGCCGCCAGCAGAGGTTCCGTTGCCCGACCATGAAGAAGTTCAAATAGCAATTGCCCGCCTGAAAAACAACAAAGCGGTAGGGGCCGACGGATTGCCGGCCGAGCTATTCAAACACGGCGGCGAAGATCTGATAAGGTGCATGCATCAGCTTCTTTGCAAAATATGGTCGAACGAAAGTATGCCCAACGATTGGAATTTAAGTGTGCTATGCCCAATCCAAAAAAAGGGAGACCCCATAATGTGCGCCAACTACCGTGGGATAAACCTCTTCAACATCGCGTATAAGGTCAACAAACTGATTGGACCTTATCAGTGTGGCTTCAGACCTGGTAAATCAACAACCGACCAGATATTCACCATGCGCCAAATCTTGGAAAAGACCCGTGAAAAGAGAATCGACACACACCACCTCTTCGTCGATTTCAAAGCTGCTTTCGACAGCACGAAAAGAAGCTGCCTTTATGCCGCGATGTCTGAATTTGGTATCCCCTCAAAACTAATACGGCTGTGTAAACTGACGTTGAGTAGCACCAAAAGCTCTGTCAGGATCGGGAGGGACCTCCCCGAGGCGTTCGATACCAAACGAGGTTTCAGACAAGGCGACTCCCTATCGTGCGACTTCTTGAATCTGCTGCTGGAGAAAATTATTCGAGCTGCAGAACTTAATCAAGCAGGTACAATCTTTTATAAAAGTGTACAGCTGCTGGCGTATTGATATATTGATATCATCGGCCTCAACATCCGCGCCGTTAGTTCTGCTTTCTCCAGACTGAACAAGGAAGCAACGCAAATGGGTCTGGCAGTGAACGAGGGCAAGACGAAATATCTCCTGTCATTAAACAAACAGTCGTTGCACTCGCGACTTGGCTCCCACGTCACTGTTGACAGTCATAACTTTGAAGTTGTAGATAATTTCGTCTATTTAGGAACCAGCATTAACACCACCAACAATGTCAGCCTTGAAATCCAACGCAGGATTACTCTTGCCAACAGGTGCTACTTCGGACTGAGTAGGAAATTGAAAAGTAAAGTCCTCTCTCGACGAACAAAAGCCAAACTCTATAAGTTACTCATAATTCCCGTCCTGCTATATGGTGCAGAGACTTCGACGATGAGAACAACCGATCCGTCGACGTTGCGAGTTTTCGAGAGAAAAGTTCTGCGAAAGAGAAGAAACGACTTGCGCGCTTTTGTTGACTCGGCTATAATCGCGTAGGCGGTGTCTACGCCAGTAAAGAAGAAGAATACTGCAGAACATTGTTCCTCCACGGTTTTCCATACACATGCACTTGTTCGACGACAATTTTCAAAACTGCTGTGCACATATCTGGCTGAATTTCTTTGATGCAACTTATTAAGGGCCATAACTAATCACTTAATTAAGATATAGAACTGTAATTTGTCACATGGAATCGTGTATCCGTCCTTTAGTAAGTTTATTGCACATACTTGTACCTCCTAAACTACTAAATCTTCCAAGTTAACTTCATCGTAAATACTATAACAATTTGGAAGATAGTCCTACTCACTCCATATATAAAGGTACTGTAAAAATCTACTAAATGTACGATAAATCAATAATTAACCCTCTAACAAGCAAGACCGCCCTGAAGCGGCCTCTAATAAATTGTCACAAACTCATAAGAAAAGAGCAAATTATTTTTTAAACGTTATTTGGCGAAACAAAAGTATGCGTTTGCATGTGAATAAATGAAGTGAAGTTTAAAATTAAAAAAACAAAAAAATGTGATTGAAGTGGGTTTCTCCGGCAACTTATGCTTACCGCCGCGTATCACAAAGCTTAACACACCGATGGAAATGTTTTGCTATTTTATTTTTCAAAATAACTAGTTCTTTTTATCGTGGAAGAAACAAGTCGAGCAGCTTATACTGAAAACGTCAAAAGCCAGTTTAAGATCTACACTGAAGGAGTTTTTAAATACATTGGCGTGCTCATTTATATGTCCGTTTAATGTTATCCGAATTTGGAGAGCTATTGGGGTAAAAATGCTTTCACTCCAATTCAAGAAACAATGACTATTAAACAGTTTTTGGCGATAACAAGATATTTTTTTTTATTATTACCTGCAGGCAGTATACGCGAAATAAGAAACACAAGTGTGGAATAAATTTATTCGTCTTGTGTGGCTTCACTGGATTTACGTATCGCTTCGAAGTCTATAATGGCGCCGGCTGAGGTCAGCCAGATCTTGGAAGTACTGCAAATGTAGTTCTACGACCATTACAAACAATACCTGATTTTGCTCATCACATTCTCTTCTTCTGCAATTTCAATGTATCGTTACCTTTGTTGGTACATTTACGTGCAAGGAGCATCTACAGCTTGTGCACGATATGAGCGAACCGAATACAAGCTTCCGTTGGATATGGATGCAAAGAACGAAAAAAGAGGCTACTTATTTTAGTACGTGGGTAGCCAGTTAAAAGAGAAGCTGTTAAAGTTGCCTGAGTTCCAAGTTTCACACCATCAATACCCGTAGGAAAGAACACTTTCCGATTTGGCTTCCTAAAAATGATGGAAAAAGAAAATTTAAATTGTGCCAAAGTTCAGTTACGCAATGTTTTTGTATCAAATGCAATTTAAATTTATGTTGCTCAATTCCGATAAACTATTTTTTTGACTATCATCACAAAAATTAATAAACTTTGTTATTTGCATTCCCCTATCTATTGAAATTCTTCTTTTGTTTTTCTTATTTTCGTTTATTTATAAATATAACGACTTCTTAATTGAAACCACACCTCTTTCTTTATTTTGACCTAAACCGATAAGGCTGCCCTGAGGCGGCCTTCAGATTATTCTCACCTGTGAGCACAAAAAATGAGAAAAATCACGTGATGATATTTTTGAGGGTTACGGAGCCTAATTACCCTACAAAAAAATTCCCAATCTTTTCTGTCCACGATTTTAGTTTTGCCTGTAAGAGGGTTAATAACGCCAGAAACACTAAGTTTTACCACCGAGATGGTATGAGAGGGCTTTAAAGAAGCCGGTCTGAAAATGGGACTATGGGTATGGCATCGCCCCCCTTTTGTTGATATCCTATATGTATATCTCGTGAGCCGATCAACCAACTCCGACTTGTCTTTAGATTCGGTCATAACCGTGGCTCGATGCAATGATGGATTATAATCCTGTAAAATACATGAATATTTCTTCTTCAATTCTACCCATTTTCGACGGATGTTTGCACGCAAACACCTTAATGTGGGAGTGGCATTCGCACGATCAAGCATGTTGAAAGATACCTGTTTACTCTTTCGGAAAATAAAAAATTGAGCTTTATCGAAACGAGTTGAGCAAGAAGCGTTTCATACCCAAAATTTTCAGCATAACCAGACGAATAGACTAACGAGAGATGTCGAGCCATCTCTCCAGCACTTGCATGACGATCTTAAAGCACCGTACCTTCCCTTTTTTAATATATTCATCAGTTGAAGAGGTCGAAAGCCGCCCATAACTCGACCGTCTTTGAAGGTTTTGTACTTCTCGTAGGCTTGATAAAACAGAATCACCGTAAGTCTTTTCCAAAATTCGCAACAATTCCGCACTCGAAATTCTGTTTGGCTAAATGAGCACCTGACCCCCCCCTTAATATAATATAACTACACCCCACACATACACACCATAATCAACACATCTTCACCCCACACTGCACATCCTATACTCAACACATTGGCATCATGCGGATCATTTCCGGTCATCCCACACTACGTACCACACTCAACACATCATCTTTTACACCACACCTTTCGCACCACACATGAGGACACCACACACAATCAACAAAAGGAACTGGCGGACGGCGCCAGGCCCTCTCTTTCGATTACGATCCGTGCGCTTGTAACCATCCGCCAACCGATTATCCCGCAGCTTTTTAATTCGTTTTGACAAAAGGTCGTCGCTACGCGCAAAACTATTGGTAAGTGCCGCGAGTTTTGTATAAAAAAAAACATCGTATTTATTTATGGCCGTACCGGACGGCAGTAGTGGTAACAGTGAAACATAAAAGATAAAAACAAAAAAAAAAATAATAATATTAATCTTAAAAATCGGTCACGGTAACGCGCGTGATTTTGTTAAATCAAAAACAAAAAAAAAAATTGTGTTAGTGACAACCTGGAGTTGCAACAGAATAAGTGGAAAAAAAAACCCCGGTGTTTGCAACTGTTGAAACAAAAAGTGGAAATAAGAGTTTAAAACTGTTTAAACAAATATATGAAAAACCTGTTAAAATAAAAAATAAAAATAAAAAAGTGAAAAAGCCGTTGGAAAAAAAAAGAGTGCAAAAAATTTTGTGGAAAGACAACGGTAGTGAGGTGACACATTTTAAAACGGTTACTAAATAAACCGTTAGTGGATACATATGTACATATAAGAAAGTGAAAAGACAACGGTGGTGAGGTGACGCAGTTAGGAAAACCGTTGGTGGATACAAGAAAAAAAAAAAAATTTGTTAAAATTGCGCAAAATAACGTTGGTGACGTGGTTTAAATAAAAGCCAACATATTGGAAAAAAAAATTTTTCATATCTACATATGTATCTATGTACAGGGTAGGCCATTTAAAGTTGACCCATTTGTTTCTAAAAAAAAAGAACAAAAGAAAACAATGTTTTTTGTTCATTTCAAAAATAATTTATTTTGGTCCAAGGGGATTTGTTTCAGCTAATATTTAAAAATTAGATCGCGTAAATGGGCACCTTTAGCTTTGACAGCTAAATGCACTCTTTTTTCGACATTTTCCATGACTTTGGCCAATGTTTCGGATGATATGGCGGCTGTTTCACGTCGAATGTTGGCTTTCAGTTGAGCTAAGATCTTTGGCTTATTAGCGTATACCTTGGATTTCAAATAACCCCACAAATAAAAGTCTGGTGGCGTCAAATCTGGTGATCTCGGTGGCCAGTCAACATCACCATTTTTCGATATCAATCGCCCGGGGAAAAATGGTCGCAATAAATTGATTGTTGGTCGAGCTGTATGGCATGTAGCCCCGTCCTGTTGAAACCAGAAGTTATCCATGTCATTTTCGCGAATAATGGGTATCACAAAATCCGTTATCATGGCTCGATAACGCTCACCATTGACTGTTGTCGTGGCTCCATCATCGTCTTCGAAAAAATACGGTCCGATGATCATATT
Organism: Bactrocera dorsalis; assembly: GCF_023373825.1. Classification (NCBI taxonomy): domain Eukaryota; kingdom Metazoa; phylum Arthropoda; class Insecta; order Diptera; family Tephritidae; genus Bactrocera; species Bactrocera dorsalis. The sequence goes on along the minus strand of NC_064303.1, from coordinate 37,109,078 downwards.
CGCGCAAACACCGCACCAAACTGTTACTTTTTGGTCGTAAAGAGGCTGTTCTTCAATTAATTGAGGATTTTCGGTGGCATAAAATCAGCAATTTTGCTTGTTTACGCCTCCATTCAACGAGAAATGTGCCTCGTCTGACATGATGAGTTTTCGCCAAAAGTCAAGTTCGTTTTCAGCCATTTCGATGGCCCATTTGCCAAAATTAAGGCGTCGCGGATAATCAGCTGGGTTTAGTTTTTGTGCCATTTGAATTTTATATGGAAACATCTTCAAATCTTTATGAATTATGCGTCGGAGAGTGGTGCGAGAGATGTCTAATTCCTGAGAGCGGCGATAACTCGATGTCGATGGAGTCTCCTCAATACTGGCTCGTACAGCTTCGATATTTTCATCAGAACGTCTTGTGCGTTGTCTGTATGCATGACTGGCATTACTGAGATTACCGGTGTTCACAAATTTTGCGTATAAAGACTTAATTGTGTTCTTAACTGGAGCACTTTTCACTTTATTTTTTTTGCGAAACGCACGTTGAGTTAACACAATTGAAAAGTTATTTTGAATATAAAGCTGAACAATTTCAGCGCGTTCTTTTGGAGTGTACTGTTAAATGGTATAAATTGTCTTCGAATGACGCTTCTAACGCGGTATGACATTAGCCGATTTGTCAGCGCTGTTAAAAGTTACAGCGTTGCCAGATGGGTCAACTTTAAATGGCCTACCCTGTATGTACAAATGTGCATGCTGGATAAAACCTTAAACAAAGTGTGGTGACAAAGTGCAGTGTTAATATTAATATACACATACAATACATATACGAGTATGTACATATGTATGTAAAGTGACAGTGAGTTGAAACGACCCACAAGCGAAAAAGAAAAAAAAATATTAATAACTAAAAAGAGGGGTAACAAAAAGTGAGGTGATGTGAGAAAGAGCAGAGTAAAAGAAAAAATTAACACCTGCTATATACATACATACATACATACATACACATAATCGGTGATAGTGCAGTGACATATAACCTACAAACAAAAGGAAAAAAAAGGAATACAAAAATACAGGTTACAACACCAGCAACAATAGGACAGGAGAACTGGAGAAGCAAGCGAAGCACAAGCACTGGCACACATACAGGCACACGCACACCACCCACACATTAGATACACACGTAAACTCACAACATCCCCAAAAGCCCCTGGCGGAAAGCAAAGTGAGTTGTATCGTTTCATTTAAATTTTTGTAATATATGTATGTTCTGATATCAGAATATTAAAATTGCGGTCAGACCAAAATTACGGTCGGAAAAGTATTAAAAACCGTTTCCAGACTGTTTTCGGTTTTCGGTTTATTTTACGGTAAAAACTGAAAAGCCGCTAACAAAGCAGTTTGGTACAATCACAAAAAAAAACAAGAGTATATGCGCAAATAAATTGTATATCATATATACATACATACATATATGTTACATATACCTCTATAACATATAAAGAGCATAACTTGCTCTTCGCTAAATAAAACCATATAGAAATCAACACATTTCAAATATACATATGTACATTCAGATCTAATATTAAAATATTATCAAACTCTCTTTTCGCGGCTTCTTATCTCTGCGAACATATGTATGTATATACATACACTTGTATATGCGACGCGATTACTTAAATATATACATATATATACATAAAACCTAGTGTATATGAGAAAATTACCTGCGGTGGGTTAATTCTCTTTTCGTGGTTTTCTTCGTACGAACATAAATATATACATATATATATACATGCTTATATATATTATATGCACATACGGGCGCCTATAAATATATTCGATATACTGGAAGAAATACCCAATCGACATTGGGTACAAATTAGAACAATAATTATATATATATAAAAAAAAAAAAATTTTTTTTTAAATCTAAAATTTGTACAAAGTGTATTGTCACGTATGTATATACGCTAAATTGCTTCAAAGTCCACATTGGCATATTCCCGCAATACCCCTTGATTTTTGAGCAACAAAAACAAGCAGGATTGTGTAAAACACCAAAGCGTAATACATATGTACATACATGCATATGTACAAAGTGCAGTGATCTCTAATACGAGCGCTCATTAGCACATAATAAATAAAATATCCACCTATAGGTATACCCTATAGGACATCTGGACATAAAACATATATAAAAGAAATATACACGGAAAAATAAAATACTTATAATAATTTCCGGTCAACAATAGATAATTAAATCAAATTTAAGCGATATTCAGTATACGCGTAATATTTTACTTAATTTGGAAAACTCTTATTTACTAAAAAGAGTCATTTCGGTCAAAACTCTTATTAACTTAAAAGAGTTCGCGGTTACAAACACTATAAAATACGTAAAGCGTCTTATCATAGTAAGTTCGTTCAAAACTCTTGTTTATTTAAGAGTTCACGTCTACTCATATACACATATAAATACATATATAAACGAAAATATTTTCCGAAATCTCGGTATCCAAAAGCCATTGGTTTTATTGATTTTCTTCTATTCAACATTTTATATACTATATACTAGTATACTTTATATACCTTTTCTAAACATCTACTAGTCTAGTTTTCACTAAGACGTTTTGATTAATTCTATATCATTTTAAATGAGCTCAGACTCAAAGGAATCTAAAACAACTCAGTTGCTAAAAGTTCCAAAAATGATTTCAGACGAAAAAAGTGCGAGTACACCGGCTGAAGCTACACGCTCAAAGCAAGGTGGTACAAAACTAAAGAGGGGTAAAGACATTACTTATACAAAATTCATTGCTGAGAGTGACAGTTTGATACGATACTGCACTCGATTTTCACCTTCACCGATTCAATACAATTCTGAATCGGTCTTAGAAATTAAAAAAGACAATTTAGACAATTTTTGGTCACGTCTCCAAGCGGCATATGACGCAATCGTAGAATCTGACGACTCAGATCTACCCGAAAATTTTAAATCATCAGCTTACACCAAGTATGAACACTGCCTAGATCAGTACGAAGAGACGAAAGCGATGATCTCAGATCAGCTAAAATTAATTAATGCAATTGCACCTACTCCACTTCCGCGAGTACAGATGCCACAAGTACAAAGTCAAGAGGCGAGTTCAGGTATCCACCTGAAGGTGCCCGCATGTGACACAGAAATTTTTCATGGGGGCTATGAACAATAGCCGTCCTTCCGGGACATGTTCACAGCCGTTTACATAAACCACCCAAAATTATCTAATGCACAAAAATTGTATCACCTCCGATACAAAACCAAAGGTCAGGCAGGCGTAATAGTGAAACAGTTCGCTCTCAATGACGAAAATTTTAATTTTGCTTGGGAAGCTCTAAAAGCACGTTATGAAAACGAGAGAATATTGGTCGATAAGCAGATAACAATTCTAATGAACTTGCCAAAAATTCAAAAGGAAACCAGTGAAGAATTTATCAAACTTCAATCAACTGTTTCCAATTGTTTGTCGATTTTATCGACCCAAAATATTCCCACAGATAATTGGGACCCCATTCTGGTAAACATATGCACAGCTGCATTACCAGAAAAATCGTTACTTTTATGGGAGCAATCGCTCTCATCGCGAAGAAAGTGCCCAACGTGGCAGCAAATGAAAGAATTTCTTACTACCCAATACGAAATTGCAGAAAGGGTAGATAAAAAGCAAGTAGCTACAATAATTCAAATCGAAACTTTTTTAAAAATCAATCGTTCTCTTCCGAACAATATAAACAAACGTCATGCGAACTGTGCAGAGGAGGTCACAAACTAAAATTGTGCGAAAAATTCAAAAAAATGAATGTTAGCGATAGAAACAATTTCGTAAGAACGAAAAAATTATGTACCAACTGTCTGTCACATGCGCATACGCTTAAAGATTGCGAAAGCAAATTTAATTGCGTTTATTGCCATAAAAGACATCATTCTATGTTACATATAACCAATTTTTCCAGCTCATCCCCAAACAATGCAAACGTTAAACGAGCAACAGGATTAGTTGCCACAACAAATTCTGAAAACTGCCAAGAAGCGCCATGCTGCTCAAAGGCGTTAAAAACCCAATCGCTACATAGCGAAAATCACAGTAGGGTACTTTGGACACAGTGATAGTGTTGAGTGAAGTGGAAGTGTTTTTTGCGCTCTAGGATTGTTCACGGAATAATCCCAGTTTTCACAGTGACAGCACACTAGATTTTGTCTAAGCACTTACCGGAAATCCGGAGGATTCAAATTGATAATAAGCCTAGTGAAATAGATAAGTACAATTTGTTTTAAACAAAAATTTATTTGTACATACCTGTTCTTTTTCGTGGCAAATTTGTAAATTTTTTAGTTTTAATTTATTTTCCATTTCCCCTACTAACAGCAAATCACATCAAAACGTGCAAATATTTCTTTTAATCTGCCGTTTTGTTTTGATTAATCAGCTGTTCTCCGTTTTCGTTTTGTCCCTGTTTTCGTTTTGCTTTTGGTTAGGCGTTGCCAACCATTGAAAATATAAGTAAAGTTTTTAGCGGTAGGGATTGAACATACTGATTGTCAGGTGTGCCCAGACTATTTTCTCACTGAGGTATGGCCTCTGAGAATAGTATGGGTCGTACACCCGAGAATCCTTTCCGGAGGAATTCTAAAATTTTGAGAACGCCTCCTAACGGCGGAAACGAGGAATCCACTGCTGCTGGATCAACAATTAATGGGGAAACTGCTGACAGAGTAAGCAGAAGTGAAGAGAATTCATTAAATAATGATACTCCCGACCATTTTAACAAGCTTGGTTGTAGAATTAAAGAATTAGAGAGCATGATGGCTGGTCAAAGGCACGTAAATCAAGCTATGCGCGATTTACTGAGTAGCATAATGAGCTTATATAAAAAAGCCGAGAAACCAGAGAAAAAAATTATGGTTGAGAAAGCAACCCAGCTAACTCATATTTTTAAAGATATGAATACCCCAAAGCGGCTGCGTGAAGTATCGGGAGACTTACCCCCAACGAAGAAACCGAAAAGAGCTACTGAGAAGGCGCAACAAATGGCCAGCGAGCCCACAAAAGTAATACAGGAAAATATTACGGGCCAACAGGGCGCAGGTGAAAAATGGGTGGACGTTGTGAAAAGGAAGAAACCAATTCAGAAGAAAATTAGAACGAAACCGGACGCCATCATTATAACCAAAAAAGAGGGTGCGTCTTATGCTGATATTCTCCGTAAGATAAAAAACGACAGCGGCCTTGAAGAGTTGGGGTCAAACGTGACCTACATACGGAAGACGATGAAAGGAGACCTACTCATCGAGTTGAAAAATCAGGCAGACAAGAGAGCCGAATCATTTAAAACCGTCTTAGAAGGAGCGGTGGGTGAAATGGCGCTGATACAGCCAAAAACCCATAACGTTACAATAGTGTGTAAGGACTTGGACGAAATTACAACACCGGAAGAAATCTGCGAGGCACTAAAAAAAGAGTGTGGGTTCCAAAACCTAGAGAAATCCAACGTCAAAAATATGAGGAAAACCCGAAGTGGCACACAAATAGCTCTCATTTGTCTGCGTGCTCAAGACGCTAAAGTTGCACTAAAATTGGGCAAAGTGAAGATAGGGTGGTCTATCTGTCGTCTTAGAGAATACTCACCCATTACCCGATGTTTTAGGTGCTTTCAACTGGGTCATATAGCACACAAATGTATCAGTCAGACTGATCGGTCAGCCCTCTGTACGCGCTGCGGAGCCGCAGGGCACTTAGCAAAAGTGTGCAAAAATGCCCCGAGCTGTATGCTTTGCAAAGGAGAGCACTCTGTCTTAAGTACGACATGTCCGAAGTACGTAGAAGTGATGAAAACAATGAAAAAATGAGGTTATTACAGCTAAACCTAAATCACTGCGCTGCAGCACAAGATCTGCTAAAACAAACAGTTAAAGAAGAGAACATAGATGTCGCCTTGCTAAGCGAGCCATATAGACAGCGCTCGGAAAGCTCTTGGTGTAAAGATAAAAGTGGCAAGGCAGCAATATGGGCCTGCAAAGGACAAGCTTTCTCATCCCGCTCCAAAGAAGCTCATAATGGCTTTACATGGGCGAAGATACAAGCTATATATTTTGTAAGCTGCTATGCTCGTCCTAGCGCAACAATTAGAGAATTTGAAGATTTTCTCCTGGAGTTGTCTCTAGAGACCAGAAACAAATCGCCAATAATAATAGCGGGTGATTTTAACGCATGGTCTACTGCTTGGGGTAGCAGAATTACAAATCACCGTGGTCGCCTCATCCTAGAATTTTTGAGTCAAACAAACCTCACGATTCTAAACAATGGCACAAAAAATACGTTTCAAAAGGGTAATAAAGGCTCTATAATAGACCTAATGTTTGCGAACGATACGCTTAGCAGACATATTAAGTGGAAGGTATCAGATATTTACACAAATAGCGACCATATGGCTATAATCGCGGATGTTTCGTTAACCCAAGAAAGGGAACTGTTTCAGAGAAATACCTCTCGAAAACGTAGTTGGCGTGAAAAGGAATTTGATACTGACGTCTTTGAGAGCGTCTGGAGTGCGGCAAAGGCACTAGGCGAAGACGCCACCCAATTAGTATCCGCTGTGCAGAAGGAACTAGTTGCAGCATGCGACGCAACTATGCGCAGGACGAGATACAATAACAATCGAAAGCCAGTATACTGGTGGAGCGACGAAATTGCCAAGTTGAGGAAGCTCTGTCACTCAGCTAGACGTCGCGCACAGAGAAACCAGGGAGGGGAAAATGAAAACCGCCTCAGAGAGGCATTTAAAAGCCAAAAAAAGCTCTTGAAGTCAGCTATTATCCGTAGTAAGAGATCCTGTTTCGAAAAGCTATGTGAAGAAGCAAACATAGACCCCTGGGGATCGGCATACAAAATTTGTATGTCGAAATTCAAAAATAGGTCGCAGCAACCTAACAACGCATTGTTTATGAAAAATGTTGTCGAAGCGTTATTCCCGACACATGCCTCCATTTCTTATATTAAGCGAAACGAAGCTACGGAGCCACCCCTATTAGTCACAGAAGACGAACTACTGGCTATTGCGAAAAATATTAAAAACTCCAAAGCGCCAGGAATAGATGGTATACCAAATAGAGCCCTTAAAGAAGCCATAACTCTTAGACCCAGTTTATTTGTAAACATGTACAATGCGTGTATATTAGAGGAGGTGTTCCCCGATCCGTGGAAGATACAGCGCCTGGTTCTACTCCCGAAACCAAAAAAGCCACCAGAAGAACCTTCATCTTATCGACCTCTTTGCATGCTCGACACGATTGGGAAAGTGTACGAAAGCATTGTAAGAAACCGCTTGGAATTAGCAATCCAAAAAGCCGGCGGATTATCAGAGAGACAATACGGCTTCATAAAAAAGAGATCCACTATAGACGCACTACGAGAAGTCGTCGATATTGCGAAATGTGCAGTAAGTGGCAAAAGATGGAAAGGTGGCACAAAAAAGTACTGCGCGCTGATTACGCTGGATGTCAAGAATGCCTTCAACTCGGCGAACTGGGCAGACATAATCAATGCGCTGGATGAAATACGGACCCCTGAATACCTTATAAATATAATAACGAGCTACTTTAAAAACAGAAAGCTGTTTTTTGATACGGATGAAGGCACCAAGAGCTACTCTATCACGAGTGGAGTACCCCAAGGCTCCGTGTTAGGCCCACTATTATGGAACCTTATGTATGACGGGGTGCTAAGAATACAGCAACCAACGGACGTGAAACTAGTAGCTTATGCGGACGATCTCATGGTGGTAGCAGTCGCCAAACAATTAGCCGACCTGAGAGATAAATGCAATGAGTGCATAAATAATCTACGTCAATGGTTTTCTTCTATGAGTCTGAAACTGGCGGAGGAAAAGACAGAAGTTTTACTGATAAGCACTAGGAAGATAGAAGAACGAATAGAGCTCACCATTGGGGAATGCAAGATTACTTCGCAGCCGCAATTGAAGTATCTGGGAGTAATATTAGATTCCAAATTAAAATTTAAAGAACACTTGGAGTATTCTTCCGCCAAGGCAAACAAAATTTATAATGCCCTATCGAGAATGATGACCAATAGAGGCTGTGTGCGTTCCAGCCGGCGATTCTTAATAGCGAAGGCAATGAGTTCCGTAATACTGTATGCGGCACCAGTATGGATACAGGCAATGGATATAAAAGCGTATGCCAAAAAAGTAATTGCAGTGCATAGACTTTCTGCAATCCGGGTAATAAGTGCCTTCCGGACTATATCAACCGATGCTGCTGAAGTGTTAGCCAGCATGCCGCCCATTGACATCCAGGGAGATGAACTCGAGCGTTTGTATCAATTATCAACGCCTAAAACTGTCTCGGCGAGGACAGAGGAGAGAAACAAGAGCACTAGAATGTGGCAGGAGCGGTGGAATTCCTCATCCAAAGGGCGCTGGACCCACCGACTTATACCGGACATCCACTCGTGGATAGACAGACGACATGGGGACTTAGATTTCTATCTGACCCAAATACTTAGTGGACATGGTTGCTTTAGAAGCTACCTTTTCAGATTCCACAATGACGTTAGTCCGAACTGTCCGACGTGTACAGAGCATATAGAAGACTCTGAACATGTTTTATTTTATTGCCCTCGATTTTCGAATACAAGGGAAAATCTAAAAACCACACTCGGTGGTAGTTTTACGGTCGATAATTTAACGACACTCATGTGTCAATCGACTGATAAATGGAAAGCTGTCAGCGAAGCGTCAGCGTTCATAATGACCAAACTTAGATCTTTTCAACAGACGAGGTGTCCGTTAGTCCGCGCAATAGAGAAGACTTAAATGTCTAGTCCCTCCCACGAAGTAATACCTAGCCGGTGGTTCCGTGGGAGAGTCGTGAGTTGGGAGTAGGTTAGGTTTAGCGGATTAAAGTTCCGCACTTCGGCTTTCGATGCTTCCCCCTACTTTAAAAAAAAAAAAAAAAAAAAAAAAAAAAAAAAAAAAAAAAAAAAAAAGTAGGGTACTTTTACCCACAGCAGTTGTCTCTATCGAACACCGAGGAGAACTGTTTAAAGTCAGAGCCTTAATAGACCAAGGATCACAACGATCTTTTATAGCGTCTAGGGCACAAAACAGGCTACAGTTACCAACAAAACTGGCCAACTTTCAAATCACGGGAATGGGCGGAAGAGTTGTTCAAAACTCAAGTAAAATCTGCCCCATTACTCTCTTTTCCCCCAAAGCGGATAAGCGCATACAAGCAGAAGTATTGTCTTACCGCAATTAACCAATATGTTACCCAGCTATCACATAAATAGCAAACATTGGCAAAAGGTTTCACACCTGAAGCTAGCAGACCCAAACTGCAACACCCCTGCTCAAATAGATCTCCTATTAGGCAGCGATCTCATACCACAAATTATTCTCGAAGGTATTGAGAAAATTACCAAAACACTTCTGGCGCAAAATACCATTTTCAGATGGGTCCTAAGCGGACTAGTTGCGGAACCAGTTACAACATTAACAACTCAAGTTGAGGAAGTCTCAAATGAGTACCTCAATTCACAATTGAGAAAATTTTGGGAACTAGAGGAACTCCCCCCCATATCAGTCACAACCCCTGAAGATCAGTATTGTGAGGATTTTTACAAAGCCACAACTACTAGATCAGAAAATGGTCGGTACGTCGTACGACTACCACTTAAACAACAATTTCCTAACACACTCGCCTTAGGTCACTCTCGCACCTCTGCAGTTCAGCAGTTTCTAAGTATGGAAAGAAACCTACTTAAAAAAGGCGAACTCAAATCTGAATACGATGGTGTGTTAGAAGAATACCTCCAGTTAGATCACATGGAGGAAGTAAACCCAGGGGAGAAAATCGTCAACGGCAAATACTACTCCTTTTACCTGCCACATCACGCAGTAGTAAAGCCAGACAAAAAAACAACAAAAGTAAGAGTTGTTTTTAATGCCTCGAAAATCACTAGTTCAGGGAATTCCCTAAATGATATCCTATTTACGGGACCCACACTCCAACCAGATTTAATGCTTCTGATATAAAACTGGCGTATATTCAAATACGTATTCAATGGGGACGCTGAAAAAATGTATCGGCAAATAGGCGTACATAAAGACGACCAAGATTTTCAACGTATCATGTTCCGAAGATCCCCCACCAGTCCTTTACGCGACTTCAAATTAAAAACAGTTACATTTGGCGTTAACTGTGCACCATATTTAGCCATTCGTACTCTCCACGAATTGGCAGACAACACAAAGTCAAAGTTTCCTCTGGCAACTGAAGTGTTGAAAACTCAAACGTATGTAGACGATATTTCGTCTGGAAGTCATACTCTTCCAAAAGCATACGAAGCCTTATCACAAGTAATCCAAGCCCTCACATCCGCAGGGTTTCCATTAAAAAAGATTACGGCGAATCACCCAAGTATATTAAAAAATATACCAAAAGAAAATTTGTTGGACACTAATTTCCTTATTTTCGAAAAGGAAAGTACAACAAAAACATTAGGCATCCAATGGAATGCGATATCGGACCAGTTCTCATACACGACAGAGTCCATATCCGCATTATCAGCCATAACGAAAAGACAGATTTTATCCTCGGTGGCAAAACTTTTCGACCCCGCAGGATGGCTTTCGCCAATTATGATCCAAGCGAAAATCTTAATACAAGAATTATGGCTAGATGGAACCGACTGGGACGAACAAGTGAAACCTCTTCGCTTAGAAAAATGGTCCCAGTTCGCAAAAAATCTGAATGACATTTCTCAGATACAAATTCCACGATGGGTAAACTACTCCCCCGAACACAAAGTCGAATTACATGGCTTTTGTGACGCCTCAGAAAAGGCATACTGCGCTACTATCTATGTGCGCACGCAAAGTGATACCACGACCACAAGCCACTTATTAGTAGCAAAAGCAAAGGTGGCACCTTTAAAAACTATAAGTCTCCCACGACTTGAGTTATGTGGCGCACTACTACTTTCAAAATTAGTAGCCGTGGTGCAAATGCATTTAAAAATGACAAAATGCAAGCTATATATGTGGTCCGATTCAGAAATTGTACTAGCCTGGTTGGAAAAACCAATACATGCATGGAAGACGTATATTTCTAACCGAACGTCTCAAATTCTTGACCTAGTGGGATCAGCCACTTGGCGTCACGTAGCCAGTGCTGACAATCCTGCCGATCTAGGTACAAGAGGGTGCAAGCCACTGCACCTTGTCACTACCACCCTCTGGTGGAATGGCCCCCGATGGTTGATAGAATCTCCTGATTCTTGGCCACAATCCCCCATGCACAACATTATCGCCCCAGAAGGTCGAAAAATCGCCACCTTTCACACATTATTGGATGATGCCAACATCCTTGAACGATTTTCCCCGTTTCCAAAAGCGCTCAGAGTAGTCGCTTATATGTTCAAATTCATAGAACAACTCAAAAGCAAAGTTAAGGGATCACATAATTTCCCATGCAACACAGTGACGCACCTAGAGTTACAAAAGGCAAAGGTCGCACTAATAACATATACACAAACGCGCTATTTCAGCCGCGATATATCACTACTAAGAGAATCGAAGCCGATTGATAAAAAGAGCTCACTCTTAGTCCTCAACCCATTTCTGGACACGAAAGGTCTGCTTCGTGCCAATGGTCGGCTTGCTAATTCGAGCCTAACATATAACGAACGCCATCCCATAATAATCCCAGAGAGGTCACCATTTGCCACACTGTTCCTCCACTACATCCACATCTTAATGCTACACGCCGAACATCGTCTCATGCAACAGATGGTACGCCAGGAGTATTATATCCCCCGTCTTAAGCCGCAAATCAAGAAGTGCATCTTCACATGCAAGATTTGCACTATGCACAAACAGAAGATGCGAACGCAGATTATGGCAGCACTTCCACCGGAACACTGCAATTTCGCTCTGCCTTTCACCACAACAGGTGATGATTTTTCTGGGCCTTTCCAAGTAAAGGCGTCCATGTTAAGGTCTCCCACTCTCATGGAAGGCTATGTGGCTGTCTTTGTATGTTTCACGACAAAGGCAGTACATCTTGAGCTATGTAGTAATCTGACGACGGATGCTTTTCTCGCGGCATTTGCTCGCTTCGTCGCTCGACGTGGCTACCCATCAAAGATCATGAGCGACAATGGCAAACGTTCAAGGTATCAACTGGCAATTTATACCCCCAAGCGCTCCTCATATGGGCGGTTTATGGGAATCAGCTGTGAACAGCTTCAAATCCCATTTCAAACAGGTAGCTGGAAATTATAAATTCAATTACGAAGAGTTCACGACGTTATTAAATCGAATTGAAGCCGTTCTTAGTTCACGGCCACTTACAGTACTATCGCAAGACCCCTCCGATTTCACCGCCTTAACTCCAGGGCATTTTCTAAAAGGAGCACCCATCCTGGCCATTCCTGAGCCAGGCGTGGAGTCGCTATCCCTATTAAATCGATGGGAACGAATTAAAATTCTCCATCATGATTTCAGCCGCCGATGGAAAGACGAATATATAAAGGATCTCCACAAAAGATACCGTTGGAAGACTCCTGAACAAGCGCCTAAACTTGGAGACTGTGTCCTCATTCACGATGATTGTCTACCCCCAACCGAGTGGCGGCTTGGCCGCATTGAAAAGCTACATTATGGCTCCGACGGTCACATACGAGTCGTGGAGCTCCGTACACAAAAAGGAACCCTAACCAGACCGCTCGCGAAGCTGTGCTTTCAAAGCCAACAAAGTTGTCAAAACCAACAAAGAAACCT